>NC_133201.1:51480931-51518431 GCF_958299795.1 Porites lutea | reverse complement strand
ATTTTAATCTTTTAATCCACGATTTTAATACGAGGAACAGCGGGACCACCACTGCTTTGCCGAAAGTGAAACTTGACTTTGCTCGGAAAAGTTTTTACTTTTTAGGCGCTTCAGCTTTTAATTCTTTACCTTTAAAAATCAAGCAAATTAGCTGTAGGGTACTATTTAGGGAGTCTTTAGATCAAGTTTTTGTATAGTGTAGTTAGTTAGTTGCGTAGTCATTCTTATCTTTTTTTTAGTTTTTATCCTCATATTATGTTATTATGACAGGACTCCTTTGATAACAGTGCTCTTGCACTTAAGGGCTATCCTGTATAAATATTCGTTATTATTATTATTATCATTATTATTCCATCTTTGGTTTTAAAATTAAAATGTAAAACCTCTTCTAGGATCTGGATTCCTGTTGTCCTTTTTTGACTTTAAAGGACACAGCATGTACCATTTGTACCATGTGGTACTGTCCAGGTTACCCCTAGATGAGACGACATGTTTTTAAATGTACATAAAGGCAATTTAGATGAGTTAACAACTAAGAGCACCTTACTGCCAGAGGTCCAGAGGTCTGGGGTCATTCAACATGCACATGCCCAGTTGTTTGCTACTCCTGTACAACCTTCATGTGATTCAGTGGCATGGAGATTTTCCTTTGTGCTGCATCGGCCATGGCACAAAATTTTTGTAAGCCATCTTCTTCCGCCCCCCTCCCCCCCCCCCCCCCCCCCTCTGCCTATGGCTCTTTCTCCGCTTATATTTTTCAGTGTCATGGGTGCCTGTTTTTGTTTCCTTTTTGTGGGGGGCTCATGGCTGTACCAACCATGGGGTAATCCAATCTACAATCGGCGACAAAATGAGTTGAGACACTTCGCCCAAAACTGGGCTTTTTTACGTTTTATTAACTTCAAAAGGAGGAAATATTGCTTTCCTCCCCCATCCCCTCCGTGCAATGTTGTGCCCTTGTTCTAGCGACCTATAGAAAACAACAAACACCCCAACTTTGAATGGAGGGGACAGGGGAGGGGTGCGGATTCTTTTGTTGTCCGAAGTTACCCTAGTTAAGTAGAATGTCTCAACAATTTTGTCGCCGATTGTCTGAATCTCAAAAGTGGCCGTTCGTCCTTTAGAAAGTTAATTGAATTTCTTTCTTTATGCTGTGATGTAAGACCCCCGGTGGCTTTTTATTTGTTGTGTTCGACTTCATCATACCTATTTTAGAACAATTAGAATAAGGCGATTTCGTTATTTAACAGTGCGTGACATTTCGTGTCACGCTTAACCGTGCCTTGACGTCGTGCGATGTGGCGCGTCGCGCACGATTTCTTATTCTCTCCTTTATCGAAGCGCATCGAAACAAAGAAAAAAGTGAAAAGGATAGAAAACTTAATAGATTTCTAGGCATTAAAGTAGTTATAATGGCTAAAATTGCTCTTTAGGAGGAATTTTTACGAGTAACCACGAGTAACCACGATGAGTATAAAAGAAATTTAATCTGATTACCTTTTAAGAACAAAGTTGGTTACTCGTGGTTACTCGTGGCCAGTCTCCCCCTGACCTCATAGTTTCTACTGTAAAGTACATTCTTCAAAGACCCTTATGGGTATATGGGCAACGAATCTTCTACACAGATTTAGCGATGCTATGCAGCTTTGCTGTGCGTTAGAAGTTGGAACATTTTTCCTGAAAATTCTCCTGCGCATAGCAATCGTGGCTATTTTATCATCCATCACACCCTTATCAAATAGCCAAACTTCGAATAAACACTTTGAACTTACTAGGGATATTTCCAATACAATATATTATCTGCCATCGATTCCTACCGATCACACTTAGTTACTAGAGGAAAATCAACCATTCGGTTCGTGGGTATGCTGCGTAATTACTTGAAAACACTACCGAGTACAAGGATTGTCAAAATTAATTTTCCCTCGAAAAACACAGGAAAGGGATTATATGGGTATTTTATCTATCTTCTGAAAAACGACCCGGTGAATATAGTAATCTCAACTAGTTAACGTCTCCTAACCGATGCTAATAAGACAACAGCGCGTAGATTTCGATTCAGACAATCGGCGACAAAATGAGTTGAGACACTTCGCCCAAAACTGGGCTTTTTTTACGTTTTATTAACTTCAAAAGGAGGAAATATTGCTTTCCTCCCCCATCCCCTCCGTGCAATGTTGTGCCCTTGTTCTAGCTACCTATAGAAAACAACAAACACCCCAACTTTGAATGGAGGGGACACGGGAGGGGTGCGGATTCTTTTGTTGTCCGAAGTTACCCTAGTTAAGTAGAATGTCTCAACAATTTTGTCGTCGATTGTAGGTACTGGCTACCAAAAGTGGAAGTCCCTGGATGCTCCAGGCAACCAACCTCCGTTTAGCGATGCAGTGGTTAATACAAAGCTAATCAACCACTTGAAACTCTTTCCCAGGAACTGAAAACTCGGAACCCAAGACAGAGGAAGCACCGGAGCTGACAGTAGAGGAGAGCTCTCAGTCAGATGCAAAAGATTCTCTTTTACGCAGTGACAGTGTTACTCTTGTACCTGAGTCACCAAATGAAAACTCCATGGAAAGCCCTGCAGAATCGGAATCAGCAGAAAAATCAGGCAAACGAAAAGCACCACTTTTAGAGGTACACGTAATTTGGAGGATGATGTGTTCATACAATTGCTGGTGACCAAAGGAGCCCACAATCCTAATCTCCAAGTTGCTATTACTGTGCATTGTATGTAGCCAGCGTTCATTTGAACTTCCACTATTAAAGAATGAGTGGAATGCACAGAATGCAATCTGATCATGAGCGTTTGGACGTTCTATTATGTGCAATTTACACAAATATCTGCTTTTCCTAGATGACTGGGCTTTTTTAAAGCCCCATCTAAATGTTTTATAAGTTTTACCTGATTGTGTCACCTTGGGTGTGAAAGGGATTTAATAATAATAAAATTAAAAATAGGACTAATCGACCACAATTTCCCACGGTCTACACTTTTATAGACCATAGAGATGTCGTTATAAAATGTTCAAAACTCAAGTGGAACCACGAGCTGCAGGCGAGAGGTTTCACTTCAAAGTTTTGAACATTTTATGGCGTCATTTCTATGGTCGATTTGATTTTTACAATAACATTTTTTTTAGTTTCCTGCGAGGTTTCTCGGAAAATGTTACGTGATTTCCATGGTCTATACTCTCATAGACCATAGCTCTGGACCAACCAGCGCACAAGGATTTACTCAGTTATTGTAAAATTAAAGATATTTAATATTTTATTAACACAGTAAGAACCTTGCAAAATGCAAAATGAAGCGAGGACCATCTTCAGCGTCTTGTCTTTAGAAAACACATTTAGTTATCTTAACTGATCAGTCTCTTTTACGTGGATCTTAGGAGGAACAGCAGTCCAAGAAAAAGGGAGGCGTATACAATAGAGATGACCTTGAATTACAAATCATGATTGGTCAGGAAGTCCATCTTGGTACCTTGGCTTGTACGGCAGTGGAACCTCTCAAGGTTTTGTCAATTGCAACTTACCATTACCCTCTTGCTTCTAATAGTACCAAAAGTTACAAAAAATCGCAAAATTTGAATTTTTTTTTGGAAAATCCTAAGAAGTAAATGGCATCGTGCAAAAGTTCCACCCGAGAGATTTCATTTGACTGGTAACACCGTGAGATTTCATCCAGAGATTCAAAAGCTACAGTGTGCGGAGAAAGTAGTGTTCGATAGCCCAGGGCTAGTTATTTTGCTATCGGGCTAGTGAATTCTCTTTTAAATTGACTCGACCGACAAGTGAAGTCTTTTTGGGAATTCAATTATTACAGAAGAACTGTAAACAATATTGGTCATCAACTTTTTTTCAAGCTAGTTGAAATGACTTTTGAGCTAGCACATGCTAGCTAGAGCTTATCCGAATGGCAAGCTGTAAAACTGACTTTCTCTGCACCCTGAGTTAGAATATCAAATCAATCTCACCATAAAGTCATGAGGGTGTGAAAGGATTAATCATTTGTTATATAATAATTCCTAAACATGCTTTAATTAAACTTTAATTGCGTCTCTTGACAGTCGCATCCAACTACGCGACTGACAAGCGACGTGAACGACTTCGTAAACGCTAAAAGCCATGCAAGAGAAAAACCTCTACTCGCAGGGTATGGGAAAGTATGGCTTTGGAAGAAAGCCAGTACAAATTCAAAATATCTTGCTAAACTAAGGGGAAAGAATGGCAGACAGGGAACGTTTACAAGTTTGTATTTCACATATAATTCAATGAAAAGTTGGGTGTCTATAGCCGGTCTTAAAGGCCTTGAATTGGCCGTTTTCTGCTGTGCAACACAAATTTCAAAACTGTCAGGGAGGAGGTTTCCTGTCATTTACATATTACTTTTCTATTTAGATCACAGCAAATGGCCGTTCTGATGAGATCAAACTTAGTGTTGATTGTGGTAAGTACACACTGAAGCTACAAGATGAGAACTACAAACATGTTACACCCCAAAACCCCACTTTATGGACGGCTCATTATTATGGGCAATTTGCTTTGTCCCTGGAAAAAAAAAGCGCTTACATTTTCTCTAGATTCGACCAGCTTTATACGGACACCCAGTTAATATGGACACTTTCTATGGCCCCCTTAGTGTCCGCATTAACGAGGTTCGACTGTACTTGGTATGTTAGGTGGTGGCAGTGAAGCATGTTTTGGAAGCTGTAGTAATACATATAGTTACAGTTAACTGTGAAATTGAAGTTTCCACCTTCAGCGTTGAAAGAAAGTTGTGTCCAATAACCCCGGGCTGGTGGATTTTGCTATCAGGCTAGTGAAGCTTTTGTGGGGAATTCAAATTACAGAAGTACTGTAATAAACGCTGGAAATTTTGAAGCTGGAAATTGATTAAACCTCGCTGTAACGGCGGTCTTCGGTCATCATTCACGGATAAGAGTGCACTGTTGCTGTCTGACGTCATAGATTTTGCAATGTTGCCCGTTCAGAGATTTTGGCGGGAAATAGTTTGTTATATGTCATGTGACCTCGAAGTAATCAATGAGAGCGCGCGGTGTGGGGAAAAAATTTCCAGCTATATACACTGTATAATTATAACAAGACAACTTGTGTAAATTCTTTATAGATTCAAGCTTATCTTATTATTACAGTGAATTAATAAGGCAAATAAATTGATTAACAAATACTGTAATTTATTAATTAATAATTATTATTCATTTATTTATCCCGCTCGTCCATTATTTTTTTTCTTGCCGGCTACGCTTGGGGCAAGATGTAAACTGACTTGCTTTACTCCTTTGCTCCATAACCTTGGCTATTAATAAAATCTCTTATCACTCCTGATATCGCACTGGTAACTTAAATTACAACGCTTTGTTATTTTTTTTCTTTTAGGAAGTAAAAATGTATTGCTAACCATCTCAGGAAAAGACCTGACTTCACTCAAGGTAAAACAGAACATCAGTGGTACAGTGTACATGTAAAACTTATTCCCAAATCCGATTGGTAGCGAGTTCTTTAGAAGTGCCAAAGGGAAAGGGTCTTGAAAGCTAAGTGAAAATGTAATCGTTCGGATCACTGGAATTTTTTCAGCGAACGTGGCAATAACAACCATCAAATGGAAACAAGCCTTTTAATACTTGTCTTGTAAGACAAAATACATCGTACATGTCGATGAATTTCCAAAGTTAAAGTGTTCGTTGAACTACAGTCAGTATAGCTTTGGAATACTCACCAACATATCATGTAGGGGTCACTTGTTTGTCCCAAGATGTCTAGGGTTACAAGCTGCTACTGTCTATTGGGAAGGATTTTTTTACTTCACAGTAAACGCGTGTGTGAACGTTTGCTTGGTCCGGGTGACTTTAGAAATAACGGCCCTGTCTCCAGCCGGCAATGTCAAAATAGTGTACTCAATCATTATTTTGAACAAAAACATATTTTTCCAGCCATTCATCCGTTCGACCGCATCTGTTAAAACGTTTTCGCTAGCCGTTCATCCGTTTTATCTCAGTCGTTCAAATATATCTTCATGCCTTCTGCCGTTTGTTCTTCGCTATCCTTTTTTTATCCCTTCGCTTACCGTACGTTCAGTCGTTCGAACGGATATTGTAAGGAACGCTTTCGCGTGAGAGGTCACATTTGACTTTTTAAGGTAAAAGCGGAGAACATCCCTGCTTATACGTGGAACTGCATAAATTTTCTAAAGCATGAAATAAAAGAAACTTATTGATTTCCTTTTCTGCAGATCAGTCGTGGTCAAGATCCAGACGTGATCGTGCTGGGAGTTACACCTGGCTTTGCTCTTAAACTGATGCATAAGTTTCCTTTCAAGGGTTCGGCATTTCTTAATCCAGGAAGTGCTGGTACAGTATGCTGTATTTATTCTCTTGTAGCAATGCTAGACTCAAGTCCTGTTGTCAAATTTAACTGCAGAGCATTCAGAATAATTATTTCTCCAATTGTGAGTAGATAACATGCGCTGGTTGATTCTTCACAGCTATCTCATGTACGCTGATTAAATTTGGGAGATATATGTCGTCCGTTAAAAAATTAAGGCAATCGTCAACCACTGGAAGTTGTTGACTGAAAAAATACAAATGTCCTAAATCTGTGTAATGAAGAAGTTCCACACAAAATAAGAGAATTTCATTCGTGAACTGTGACACTGACCAAGAGTTCCACTAATCTCTTGGACATCTGTGTTTTTTCAGTTGATAGTACACACTTTTGTAACAAGTAAGCAAAGACGGCCTAGATACAAAACCACGCTGAGTTACACAATGAATATCAGCGATCTGATCCCTATAGAGTCTTCAAGCTCTACAACTTACCTAGGCTTCCCCCGCACTACAATCAAAATCGTTGGCCAGCATTGTTTCAAATTTAACTTTGCTGTATTACATCAGGTCACATTTTACGGATGCGTCGCGTGAAACAGGCCTCTGATGATAAGAGAGAGATGCATAAATTTTAAGGTCGGACTAAAGAGCGTAACTTTCATCAGTTAAGCCCCAGACACAAGCAGTTATGACTAACGTTAGGTTTTATACAACGGGCGCACCCCTGGAGGCTTTCAGGAGTCTTAACAGAAGCAACATGCTTGTCTTATAGTGGCATCAGAAAGGGACATAATCCTTGAAGTCAGTGAACGCGTCACGAAAGAAATTATTCACGATCTAATGGATTGGGTAAGCTTGGGTGTGGTTCACATTTAATGAAGTCAGCAAGTTAGTTTCCACTGAATCGTAGTCAACAGTTACCGGCACCGTACAAATGACCAATTAACGCACTCAAGCAAAACTGACAACGACTATAACTAAGTATAAACTAAGTATATTGTACTAACAATGAACGACTGTTTAACCAGGACAAAAGACGGATCGAATCGCACCAATGACATTTCGAGACTTCATAGCCAATAACATTACGGCTTAACTGACAAACGACCGACAACATTGTAACCACGCCTCAGAATTATATGTAGCTACGGGGAAAACGCATGTTCTAGGATAACGCTACATGATGGACAGGGCTCGCGCGCACCTTAAAAGCCCTTAAATTTTAAAATGAAAATTCAAAGCCTTGTAAATTGCAGTCGGTGCTGGAAAGCCGTTGAATTTCAATACTAACTTTATAGCTGAAGTAGAACTCCAAAGGAGCAAACACAGAAAGACCTTCGGGATAAAATTACTCATGTTGTGGAAGAGCTAAACGAGACTCAAGGCTCTTTTTTGCACTGAATGGATTCCTTGAAAAATGGGAAATGTGTTCTTGAAAGTCCTTGAAAAGTCCTTGAATTTTTTTTGTTCAAAAAGGCTACAAGCCCTGAATGGATAAATCTCTATCCAGTTGATAAGGCAACTGGATTCCCTAATTCTTATCTGCTCGATAGTGATGATAGTGGATAGTGCTATCCAACATTTGAACAACCGGGATAATAAGTTGATTATCACACTCCTCCTCGGTCCACCGTTACGACATTTGTTACAGATGTTACAGGTTACAGTTAAAACTAAAAAATTCCATGATTTCATACAGCTACAGTCTGGAAGTAACGTATACTAACCAAGAACACCCACACACAAGGCCAAATGAACCTAAATGCAAAATATATGGGAATATCGGCTCGAGACTTTGCGAGTCAGTAGACCAGAAGAGACTATGCGCTATCGTTGCGGGGAGGAGGGTGTGGCGAGAACTGCTAGCGAGGGTACCAAGACCTAAACTTTACTAGAAATGGCTGAATAATCATGCATGCTGCTCTTTTAACTGAAGAACAAGGTCTGTGGATATGCCGTGTATTTCCCAGGACCACGCTCAGAAGGTTAATGTAGGCTTTTGTGCGCGTTTTCCCCAGTGAGAATAACTAGCAAATTAAAAAACATTTGTGCCTGACAGTATAAGAGTTAAAAATGTGTTTCACGTTTATCTTGTCTTTCAGGTGTCAGAAAAGTTGTCCAAAGATTTTGCTGAGTTAAGGTGACTGGAAAGTGACGACGTCTAGCAACTTAGAAATAGTCATAACATTAAATTTCGAAGTAATAAGTTTAAAAACTGCTTATTTAACTCTAGCTAACTCTTTTTTTGGTACACTTCTATAAGCGCAACTTATTGTCTTTCAGCCTTTGTAGTTAATGATTCTTATTTTATTAACTTTGGTTTCATTAATCATTTTCAATTAGTTGAAAGGGGCTGATTTTGAAACAAGACTTATTTGTTGAACGTTTTATCGTAGTGCCTGTAAGGCATTTGAAAGGAAACAGTTTGATGTCAGTTATTTTCCATCTCTCCAGTACTAAAACAATAATGCCGAACGTAATGTTATTTTTAAGGGCAAGCAGCTAACTCAGTTGCTCTTTGTCTTCATCCTTATTCTACATGGCATGTGCTTGAATGGGAAAGAAAAGCTCTTACACCCAACAACTCGATTTTCGCGAGAGGCAGAACCCCGGGAAAGAAACTCCTTGCACGTATCTCGTGCTTGAACTGTTCGCGCCCTCGAGCGCTCGAATTTCCCCTTTCGCCTTTCATCTCAAGCTCCTGTCACGAAGCGCTATCCAGCCCCCCCCCCTCGAACCCGAATCAAAAGTGTTATTTGCGTTGTTAGTGTCCTTCCTCATTTGGAATTTCTGGTTTATTTGCAGCTTAAAAGAGGTGGAGAGAATCAAATCTTTCAAAGCTTCCACATCAGCATCAGCAGCCAAGGAAAAAGAGCAATGTACGGAAATAGAATTGTTGTCTTTGCTATTGTACTTCTTTTGGTTGTGTAGTTAGATTTCCATAGTTCAAACTGATGTCTTTTTCTACTCATAACGACACGAGCTTACCTCTCTTGATCTAGGGTACGTTGGAAAAGTTATGGGAAGGTGGGGGAAGGGGGGGCGGGTAGCCGCATGAATTTTTTTCCTTAACATTTCTTATGCATTAATTTTTTTAGGCCAGTTTAGGAACATCTTAAAGGGCTACTAAGCGTGCATGATTTTTTTTCATAAGATTTTCCCTTGCACGAATATTTTTTGTACCTCGCAAGGACTTTCCATAACTTTTCTATTTTTTCGTTTCTAATAATAAGGATGGCTTCTTGCCTTCGGTCCCTATGCTAAGCTGTTAACGCAAGAAAATTTGCTGTTTCATTTACCCCATCAAATGACCGCCGCCTGCTTAGCTAGGTTGGGAGAGCGCCGGTCTGCCAAGCGGAAGGGCGTGAGTCAAATCCCGGCCGGACCAATAACCAGAGTCGTTAAAAAACTGGTGAGATCTTGCCGGCTATGATTTAAGACTTTGTCTCGTGTTCGTGCCATTGGGTGGCGACGTTTCTTTCATCCTTTCGTATCAATTGCGAAGGGACGTAAAAGAACCCGCACTGTTGTTTGTAAACAGCAGGGGAGGTACTATCTCTCACCGGGGTCAGGGCTGTTACGGGCCCGCAGTAGTTAGCGTCGTGCGCTGATGAAGTTACCCCGCCACAATTGGCGAACGTAAGGAAGTAAAAATAAATAAGTAAGTGTTCTTTTTTGTGATGATATTGTTTTCATTTCATTGTAGCGCCTAGTGAAACATCTTCCACTTCCATGACCACTCGTTCCAGGACATATAACACAAGAACAAGCGGCAGCAAACAAGCAGCAGCTAACGCCGTAGAAAAGTATTTTTTTCCTCTTGATTTATGTTACTTGAAGAAATTCATGTAGTATAATGACAATGTCACTAATTTAAAGAGAGTTCAACAGCCCCTTTCGGACAACGGAGCGCTCAGGCTTTTGTGGAATGTGTAGTTTTGTCACCGCAAGAAACTTTAGTCTTTTCGAGCGGTTTTGTAGCCGTCTGTTTTAGCAGCCTTCCAGCGGTTTTGTAAGTTAGTTCGAAGATGTCCAGCGCCCCAGAAAACCTTCCTTTTTTCCTTCAATGGTACCGATTCAGTCAGTGTAACGGCTACCTACCTGAGGTGGTAACCATAGTGGCGATATTCAGTGTGAGGGCTAGCCTAGGATGAAGGAATTTTCTGGGGCGCGTGGCAACTAGGATTTACTCACAAGAGGTAGGGAAGGGGCGACAAGTGTTCTTTATGCACCACCATAATGATATAAGCCCCGCTTTCACTCTTCCCAGTCTTCCTCGGCATTCCAAAACAAAAGTTGGCGACTGCAAATAAATTAAGAAATACCGATTTCTCGCTCGCCCAAAAATGCACCTTATAAACTACAGGTTATCCAGGGGCTGGGTAGATACCCAAGGCATTGCCTAGCTTAAGATTCTTTAGGGACGGACCATTAGAAAAGTTATGGGGGGGGAAGGGGAATTTTCGAGCCGCAGGAATTTTTTTTCGTTATCAAATTCCTTGTATGAATTTTTTTTAGGCCATAGCATGAATATTGTTTAGGATTAATTGGGGTGCAAGTATTTTTTTTCATTTAATTTTCCCTTGCGCGAATTTTTTTTGTACTTCGCCCGCTTCCCCCCCCCCCCTCCCCCCATACGTTTTCCAATGGTCCGTCCCTTAGATGAGCACGACTACGAGGACGAAATTTCTCTCAATGGGTCCTCAATACTAAGAAGAGTTCGCGCGTGAATCTGCGTCATTTTGGCGGGAAATCGTGATAGTCTTCATCATTCTACTACGAGTTTTAACGAGATATCGCAGTGGCTGAAACAAGTTATCAAATGTTTAGAAGATTTATCATCATGCGATCGGGAGAGGGCTTAACCGACTTCAATAAAATAATCTTTCTTACCCTGTGACTAAAAGTACAATGAAGCTTTCCGGGGTGAGTGTCTTTTTTTAAGAAGACGCGGAAAAACCCCAGTTGAAGTTTTGTCTGCGAATGTAAAGGTCTCAATTCACATTCTGCTTAAGCTAACAAGGCAATAATTATGTATTTTGCTTTTCAGACTGATAGTTTATCCAGCCCCTCCCCAGCCAGGCGGGATTACAGTTACCTCTGAGGATATCCCTTGTCTTGCTCCAGGAGAATTCCTTAACGATGTCATCATTGATTTCTACCTCAAGTAAGTTGACATCTGTTTAGGTGGTAACGATGCGTCAATTTTGACCTTTCTATCGAGAGTTCGGAGAGTCTTAACCGCTCACAAAACACTGTGTTTTAACTTTTCCTAATGCTACTGTGTTCTTATTTCAGGTATGTGTTCGAGAAACTTAAACCGGAAGACAAAGCTCGTACTCATATTCTAAGCTCGTTCTTTTACAAACGGCTCACACAGAAAAATAAAAAAGATTCAGACAGTTTCCCCAGGTAAATGTGCCCATCCATCAGTAGACCACCTTTGTTACTATTTACTGCATCCTTGTTTACCATAGTTATTTACCCCACATGCAGTTAGTTATCATTTGTCATGAGTTCGAATCTCATCTGCACCTCGATAATTTTTTTGCAAGCTTTCTGATGTTAAATTTCTTTCTTCTAAATTCTGTAAAATTTTCCACCCGGAAGGTTGAAGGGCAGAGCACATTAGTTGTCTTTTTTCATCCTGATGGACTAGATTGTGTCCTTGTGTCATTTTGCTTTGAAAGGGTGTTTTGCGCTCTCCCTCCCCGGTAGTCTATATCCGCCTTCCATAACCCTCACTTTTACAACGAGGCCAAGTGCAAAACGTGACTTGTAAAATGGGTTTAATTTGCATGAAAATTAAAAGCCATTTTCATGTCTTCCTATTTAGCCTCGTTTTGAAAAAGAGGTTAGAGGCAACTCGGAAATGAGTTTTGATTGTGATAGTATCTTAAATGTTGCAAGCGAAGAGTATAAAATTACACAGTCTACTCAGTACTTGCGACTTTTGGATTTAATTCTTATTAGCTTCTCGAACTAAACTTGTGTGACATGGCTTAAATTAACTAAACTTAACTTTAATCCTTGATGAATTAATTATTTCTCCACGTATAATTTGCGTATTCTAATAATCATTACTGGAATTTTTGGAAATGTAGAGAAAGTAGAAATACCCAGCGTTTAAACCTGATTTTTATTTCCTGTTGTTTGGTCTCTAGCACACCTGACCGAATGCATTCCCAAGTACGAACATGGACGAAAAATGTCGACATATTTGAGAAAGATTTTGTGTTTCTTCCTATCAATGAAAGGTTTGCTATCCTTCTGTATTAGAAGAAGAGTTTCCAGTTTCTTTTCATATTTATGCATGAAGGAAAAAGCCCAATTCAACCCTGTTTACCCTAAGGTAAAGAAACGAAACAGTCTGGATGTGATAATGTGATGTGTATGTGAAAACATTATAACTCCTGTTGCTTGGCCATTTTGAGGTTACTGTGATACTAGATCATCATTGCGTCTATTATTTTTTCTTATAGCCCCTGAGGAAGCATTATATATCGGGCAACCTTATTGAAATATTTTTTGTTGTACCATAGTTTCGTTGTTTACTTCTTCGTCGCTTTGCCGTCAGGATCAGTTTGCCGTTTATATATTTTTGGTTCGAATTGCACTTTGGGACTGGTTTGTTGGACCTTTTCTCCCATAGACAGGGCTCGCACAGTCGTGAAAAGTCCTTGAATTTTAGGGGATTGCCAATTTCCCGGCTTTGTTTAATTCTATTGGTTTCATATTTCAGTTCCCATTGGTACCTGGCAGTCATCTGTTTTGCAGGACACACTGAACCAACTTATATAAACGAAATCCTAGATGAAGATGAAGAAACCCAGGTATCTTGGAGTATTCCACTATCCTAACCACAGCCTTTAAAAATTCTCCACACATTTTAAAGCATTTTTTTCAACAGCCTAGTCCCTTGGCGTTTTCTCTTGCCCCGTTTTCCGCGCGAAGACTGGGAAAGGGCAACCGAGTCTCTCGGTGACGTCACATGCAGCTCACGGTAGAGTCCAAGATTGACCGAGCCGCGAACGGCCTCGGGACCAGGCTGATTTTTCAGTACTTTCGGCAAGGTTTGACAAACAGCTTACCCCCTAAAGCTACAGTTCTAAGATCCTCGTATTTGTTGTAAACATTTTCCTTTACGAATCAACAGCAGAAAAAAGATTCAGAATCCGACGCTGTCACGGAAAAGGAATCAGAGAACGATAATAATAACGATGTCGATGACGATGATGATTTGGAGTTACCGACACTTACAAGTCTTCAATCCAAATCACTCAGTAAGAACAGAAGAAAAAGTAGCTTGCCCAAACAGAGCATCAAATCACAGTAAGCTATTTTTGTTTATAGCGTCGTTGTTTAGTTATGGTGCTTCAGTCATGGTTCTGTCACCACACACAGTAGGAATTTGCTTAGCTTTAGAAGATTAAGGAGCACGTTTACGGCAAACCTCATAGATAGCCATGCGATTGTTTACAGCGACAAAAAAAGGACAGTTCTAACTTACGCTTTTTCATGGACCCAAAAACACTGCCCTTTACGTTGAAAAAAGTAGGCGGTAAACTTGGCAAATGGCGGAGAAAATGGTCTCCTGGTCGTCTGTTTGTCGCAAACGTGTCTCAAGTACTCGTTTATATGTTGTGTTTCAAATTTATTCTTGGTTTATGTTTTACCTTCCGCTAGTCCAGACTCATTATCATACATTACCATACCCAAAAACGACGGGAGATAGAATTTAAGGATAAAACTAAACCATAACATATGCACCTGGGTGTATGGAGCCGAGTTTGTTATCTAGAAAAATTACGTGATACTGAACAAACCTTGCACCCTGGCCTATTGCGTTTACAAACTTAAGATTAAGCAGGAGTTTTTTACTTAACCTCTAAACCGCCAGACGCGACTGTCCTTACACTATACAGTAGAGGTCAAATGTGTTAGGGCAGTTAACGTATAATAATAGTCTTCCTTCCCACCCTGAACAATGTTGAATTTCAAGCAATGTAGATACAGTCGATGCAAGTAAGTACTTTTTTGGCACAACATCGCCCGAGGGGGGAGTGGGGAGAACGAGTGATGAACCCAGCTCTCCCAGTTTCTTTTAACCTCCAGTGAAGAAGACAGTGGAAACAAACCAGGCTTTGTTCTGGGCAGCACGCACAATCTGTTATCCATTGTTTTAGGCGTGTGCGAGGAAACCTGTAATTCCTTGGTGTTGCGGATTTTAAATGATGACGTAGTACAAAAGAGAGAAAGATAATTAATAATACCTACACCACAAAACACAGGCAAGCCAACAATAGTTTCCCAACAACAAGAAACACTAAGAAAACCTCTGGCTTCTTATCTGTTGTGACCCCAGCTAACGTATGATTATTTAACACAAAAAAAATTCTCTGCTTCCTCCTACAGACCTTGCATTTTGGTGTTTGATTCACTGGGATGCCAAAGAAATAGGTGCATGATGAATCTTAGAAAGTAAGTCTCTGTCTGTGGTCAATTTTCTAACGTCAATTTCTTTTTGAGTACCAGTGTGGATGATTTGCTGTAACTGAATCATAATCGAAAATTAAATCAGATTAATTTATTAAGGGCTGGGGGGGGGGGGGGGAGGTTTGAAAAAGGTTTAAAGGCTTGTTTATAGTGAAAAGTGCACTTACCTTATCCAGCTAGTTTACAGGCACTCCAATCAAATACTTAGAAACAAATAATTGCCATACAGCATAACAGGATTAAAAACCCCAACTGGCAGGAGGCAACCAGTTGGATATTTGCAAGTGTGGCCGAGGATTAGAACTCGGGACGGCCAAGAACAAATGCAGTAAGTGGCCAGAGCGGGACTCGAACCCGGGACCGCCGGATTGCGAGTCCGACGCGCTGACCACTCGGTCACGCTGCCTCCTACAAGGGAAGGAAGAACTCTACAAAATAATTGGTATTTCTCTTTTTTTCGGTATTACACCCATGAAAAGGCAGAGGTTTTTGCACAGAAAAAGGTCGACTCCGCCCGTACAGTTGTTCAAAGGGTGGAGAAACTACGTGCACAACTGTAAATAATCTGTTGTAATCTCGGCTGATTGGCGAAGACCTCTTAGTTTTCGCAGAAAAGCTTCGAACAATTACTTTGCCGGCATCGCGGTGACGTATAAAGCAATGTTTCTTTTCTACGGAAAAAAAAAAAACAGGCAACCACATTGAAAACGTCACTAACAGGTCATAAGTGTATTCGCGTCTTTCAAACATTTTCATGGTCATTTTAACGTGATCAATTTATCAACTTTAGGAAAAATTCCGAGTCGTTTACTTTTAAATTCTAAAGGACCGTGCCTATGCAAGTACAGAAAAAGACAGAAAAATTTTCCGTTCCACGCTAACGTCGTAGCCTTGCATTGGCGCCATTGTGATGAACGCGCAAAAGGACTTTTTGCCGTCTCCTTCCTGCCATCTTAAGGAAGCTTACGTAACCACGACAGCGACGGCAATGCGGAAGTTTAAGGCTATGTTCACAGTATACCGCTTAGCTCCTGCGCTGCCATAACACACAAGAACGGACGGTGATTTCGGTTAGATTTTTGTGACTGAGCAAAGCTGCGCCGCGCCGATCTCGAAATTGGAGCGTCACATATCGGATAGATTCTGTGCCACACTTTGTTGCAGTTAACACTGAGGTATTTTGACCGTACCGGAAGTAAATAGGTAGGAGCAAGGACTGGAACCCGCTGAGCTTGAAGTGAAAATTCAGGAGTGAGGACTGGGTTTTAGTTCACCAAACCCTGCACGTGCAAAGTTATTGTTTTGCTAATTTAATCCTATTGCATTTTTGAGTTGTCGTCGCCGTCGTGCCATATTTGACTCTTGACTTTTGACTCTTTTTACACTGGTCCAAATTTTCGATCGGACGAATTTTTTACCTTTGCAACGCGTTTACACGTAACCGTGTAAATTCTGTTACAGTACTGTTTACACGAGTCCGTGCAAGTTTTTGACAGTGTCAGCATTGTTTTTTTCCTTCCTCGTTTTTTTTAACTAGGCTCCAGGCTTTTGCCTCGCAAACTGTGAAAAAATTGTCCGGTTTACGTGTTAACACGAATCCGTGTAAAAGTGGAACTGTACCGCTTTAAAATTTTGACCTACTCCTGATCAGGTAAAAAACTTGCACAGTTCCGCGGATCCCGTGTAAACGAAAGGCGGATCCGTGCAAGTTTTTTGTCCGTTAAAAAATTTGTCCAGACTCTTGTGGGGTCTCAAACGCCCTAGTTTCGCTTCCGTCGCCGCGGTGGGCACGTTAGCCCTCTTTGAATTCTCTAGTGATCGTTTTAAACACGTTAGAAGTTTTTACTGATTTGCTTTTTACTTGAATTGTCACCAGCTACCTAGCATGTGAATGGAAAGAAAGAAAAAAACAGTGTGAGCCTAGAGAGTTCAACAAAGATAACGTCAAGGGAAACCACCCTAAGGTGTGTTGAATCTGGGCTCAATTTAATAAAACTTTACAAGTGTAATTCAGTAGCTGTTGTTTCCGATTGTTATTTGTGTTGTCAGACTCTGGCAGAGTACGAAAACACCAATTTTCCGCAATGACAAATTTGTGGATCATCATACTTTTCTGGGAAACTGCCCACCTACCCCTCCCCTAAGCCAACATTTTGCTCTAAGTGAGAAGTAAGTGTTAGTGTTGGCTTAAGGGAGGGGTAGGTGGAAAAGATTAAGGCCACGCCTACGTGATTCCGGACATGTTTGAAGCTGCATTTTTTTAAACGAATCGACTTTGGCTTCTGTACACGCGAAAACCAGTGAATCAGCTCACATGAGCCGCTCTCCAGAGTGGTTATAAGGGCTCTGTGCACACGAATGCGTGTAACAAAATTTCTGGTTTCAAAATGTCCGGATTCGAGTGGATGTAGCCTGATGCTCAGACGTCCGAGGTCGTTCGCGGTCCTACTCTGTGCGAAGTCGTGTTCATGACGTCAGAGCCATTGTCAATTTTCACCAATCAGAGCGGTTGTACCATAGAGGGATCACCATCGGAGAGGGAAAGAAGCGAAGGGACCTCGGACGTCTGAGCATCAGGCTAGTGTGGATGGGGCCTCATTAAATTGAGATAACATTTAAGTGGAGCTTAGGACGAGGAAGATTTGCATGACTTGGACCAAATTATTACTTGTGGCTATTCTTTTACTTGTGTTATCCCCGTTTACACGTGTGTCCAAGAGCACAAGCCGGGGGAAAATGGACTTAATACAGACTTGTAATACTCATCATGTTGCTGGTGGTGAGTCCCTACCATACTATCCGTGCCTTTCTTTCGCTTGCCCGATTTTGGCGTGCTCGAGAAAGACTCTGCATGAATCGAGTAAGGTCTTTGTTGCGCATGTGCTGCATGTTGCTTGGATGCAAATTCGAACCCAGGCCTAATAGCCTTGCGCTTAGAACAACAGCCTCAGTTTTAACCTTCAGTATTACAATAAACGCATACTCACACTCAAAAAACCAATTTGACGAGTATCGAGATTGATTAGTTCAGAATTTCAGGCTGCGTCGAAGAGCGTTCTTTCCTTCTCCTTGGTTAAGAAGAAGATAATAGAAAGCTCTGCTCGCAGAGTGCTGAGTCCCCTGACAAGATTGGAACCCAGAATGCCGCTTGGGCGCTCTAGCCTCTAAGCCTCGGAGATAGTAGGAAGTGCTCGCCTTGGTGTTTCTTGGCTTAGTTGTTAATGACCTGAAAACTGGTGAACGCTCATAACCAGCGGAAAAATTTAGGCAATCTGTATTTTTTTGGAGCTTTATTCCACTTAAACTGTTGACAGTTTTCCGAAAGATCTTCGAGATCGAGCGCTAACTGTTCTTTACGGGCAGCCATCTTGGTTTCAATTGCTTCGTTTGTAACCTGGCGAAGCCAAAGATCACCGAATTCCAAACCCCGTGGTTATTTTTATTTGTCACTCATTTCGGTAGGAGCTCCCACTGTCTGAATGTTGTTAAATTTTGTGAAACAGTTCCTTTAATTCTTGATTTTACACCGTCTTGCCCCACTCTTAGGTCCCTGTGCAGGATAACTTCTGTGATTGTGGGGTATACGTGTTGCAGTACATGGAACGCTTCTTCGAGGTGAGGAATCTCTCTTTGATATGCAGTTTTAAAACAGAATGATATTTAGGGTGCTTTCCGTCGGTTGTAATCCATTGTAAGGTAAAGTACACCGAAAGCTTTCAACAGCTCGTGGATATTGAAGCAACTAAGACGCTGCAAGTATTTTATTCCAGCGGAAAATTTTACGGTATGGTAAATTCTTAAAAAAGCGATATCTATAGTCCATTGCATTTGCCTTTTCGGGGTGTGTCGCCGTCGACTTGGCATGGTTCCCAGTTGTGTGTGAGAAAAAGAAAAACGTTTAAGTGTGAGTACGTCTGTTTGAGATTTCGTTCAACGTTGGTTTTGTTTTTGACCACGTTTTACCAGGAGACCTGAGACCCAGTCCTCACAATTTTTCTTTTCTGTAGTGCGTGCTGGTAAACGTGGCGTCCGGATCCCAGCGTCTTCCGAAGACTTCCGAACGTATCCGAAAATGTCTGAAAATTATTTTGTGACCTTTGAGCACTCTGAAAGTTTATAAATAGGCGTTGAATTTTGGTCGTCAATCATGCGTCAAAGAACAATTAATTTGTCCCGAATAAAACTCTTTAGCGTGTATGTTTTGTTTTCCCAGGACAGGTCATGTGATAATATTCTAGAGAACTTTTTCTTTCAAATTTCGTCTTGTTCACGTGCATGCCTACACATAATTGATGAAAGACAAAGGGTCAAGTTCCCCTGGGACCTCTATTGGTAAACAAAACATGCAAGCTAAAGAGGTTTGTCGTCGATGCGTGACATCGATGTCACCCCCTTATCGGCCTCCTCTGAACCTTGGCCGCATTCGTCGTGTTGACTTTTGAATAATCTCTGCTGACGCGGAGCAAACGATCGGTCCCTGCCTTTCTTAAAATACCGGTCGCCTTTTCAAGAACAAAAACATACACACCAGCAGAAAATGGGATCGTCCCTCTTTGCAAACAGTGGTAGCCCTTACTCTAAAAGTCATCGCGTGTTTTTAGATAAATCAGGGCAAACTGAGAAGATTAATGACCTTATACAATTGCGTATACCGCCATTGATTAATGAGAAGAAAATTGTCAAGGAACAAAGCTTGAATGTTTTAAGCATCGGGAGTGGAAATGGGCAGGCAGATTTGTTTGTCCTGAAAGTGATCAAGGAAGAATTGATGAAGACAGACCTAGGCCACAGTGTCAAGATCTTCAACCGTGCCATTGACCCCAACTTATATTCATGTGATCTGTACAGAGCAGCTATTGAAAATCTACCAAGACCGCTAAACGATGGCAAAGTGGCCTTTGAAATCTGTCAGCAGTCCTTTGAAGAGTATCAAGAAAGCCACAGAGAACCCCTCAGTTTCGACATCGTGCATTTCATACACAGCATATATTATGTAGACATCGAGAAAGCTCTACTGCATTGTTTTGAAAAAGAACTTAGCGGTAAAGGAAAAATAATCTGTATCGCCTCCAGGCGAGGTCTTATTTGTAGCGTTGTGTCAAAACTGCAGCAAAAACTGCAGTGGCATGTGGGCAGTGAGATTTACGATGTAGTTGATAAAATGATCCAGATTGCCAACAAAAACGGATGGAAGATTGAGGTTCATGACCAAGAATATTCAATTGATGTCACCGAGGTCTTTGATCCGCATTCAACCGAAGGAAATCTGCTACTCGACTTCTTGACGCAAACGGAAAATTTTCGTAATACTGAGGACAAAGAGTTTGTTGAAGAAACGTTGTCGTTCATTAGAGATCTGACTTTTGTCAAAGGCGGGAAATTTTTTGGAGCAAAGAAAGAGTCTCTAGTGGTCATCTCTGTCAAGTAACACAAACTATCGTGAGATTTTTTCGGAAATTGTTTTGTTCTCTTTTTATTTCCAGCGTAGCGACTAAGGGATTTACGTTGCCCCAGCTTGACAATAGTAACTTGTTCAAGATGGAGCTTGAATAATCAAATACTCAATTCCTCAGATTGAAGTTCTCAGATCGTTTTTCAAGCGAGCGGGGACAAGCGCGAGAACAGCTCGCTGTGCGAGTGAAGCACGACGAGGGCGGGGGAGGACCAAACCGTAAACGTTTCTTGGAAACTGCCAACCTACTCCTCCCCTAAGCCAACAGGACCAAAAGGTTTATTATTTTCTGCGCTTTGTATGCACAGTGAAATGACACTGGCTTTTGCCGAAACAAGTACAAAAGGTCATGGCTAATGCCTGTGTATACACCACGCTGATCCAATCTGAGCGAGATTGCCGGGGAAGAAATGCAAGATAGAGTCGATAGCGCTTGATTGAATTCGGGCAAAGGGGCACTCAACAAAGCTTCATACGGGGAGGCTCCGACCCCAGATCCAACGCCTTAACTTCAGTTTTATGTACCATTTTTGACAGAATGTATCCCTTTCGTATACCTGCTATTGACAAATAGTACCCCTTTCACATACTTAGTTTAGATCTGCTGTACATACACCGTCTTTCAAATATGAATAAATCACTAAACCAGGAAATTTATTGTCTTTTTCACGACCGTTAGAAGCATTTGTTAGCCCTTTAAGGTCCTTTTACAGACCTAAATAACAGATTTCCCATCCTCGGAGACTTAGGGGTAGTCAGTTGGGACGGGAGAAAGGCACGACGAAAGTTTCAAACACGGGCGGAAAAGCCCCTGGGTACCGATTCTCACCGGGTCTTTTACAAATGGTTAAGCAAATGCTGGCTCCTGATTGGGCACAAAAATACTTGGTATTATTGTGCCTATTAGGCGAACAGCATCTATTGAGTTCTTTTCGTGCTTCATACACGACCGCTCTTGTCACGCCATACTTGTCCGGTTCGTTCACCAAAGAAATGCACGCCGACTGGAAACTTTCAGTTTAATATAACTTTCTGAGGGTGCAGATTTGCCTACTCTTTCATATACTTGTGAAATTCTTACCTTTTTATATTCCTGAACCCTGAAAAAGGTACCCCTTCTGGGTGGAGCCTCCTTACATACGTCACTATGGAGTACACCCGCCTCCTCTCCAGGGGGGTTTGAATCGACATCATGTCAGAATCTATGAAAACAGCAAAACCACTAATGGAACGCCATGAGGACTACTCCTCGACTAGTGGCTGAAGTAAAAAATAAAATGCTTAGACTAAAGCCGATCTGGTCTTGTTTACGAAATAGCAACGCGATTTTCGGAATATCCAAACCGCATACTGCTTAGGATTAGTTATTGCTTGTTACTAATTATTTTGGTCTGTCGATAACATTCAATTTTTTGCTTCGGCGGAGCGCGAAGTAAAAGATTCGCGACGCTCAGGAATGTATCAAAGTTGACATTTTTGGGGCAAGATTGGGCGCGCAAAGTCCGTAGGTTTTCGGTTTTATTCGGCTATTTGACGAAGTGAGAGCCGAATTAGTTCGAGATATTTCGAGGTCACTTCGACTTCTTTGATTTACTCTTTAACTTTTTCGAGGAAGAAAGAATTATTATTTTGGCTTTCCCGGGGTTTGAACCGACTCACCTGTGTGACCCGTCAGATCAGAGGAGACTCTAAGTTGAGGGATTCGCCGATTGCGCTACTGCGACCCAAGGTAGTTCGAGGTATGAAAAATAGTGATGAAATCATGCACTAGTTTCGAAACAAGATTGGGCGCGCAAGTTCGTGACGTTTCGGCTTGTTTCGGTTATTCACGAAATGAGACCGGACTACTTGGTGATATCTTCAGATCACTTCGAGTTTAGTCTTTAATTTACTCGAGGAATAAATAGAGGATATTACGTAGCAGAGCAGAGACACGAAATTTCTTTTCGAGTGTTGAAAAACATTTCACGAGTGAGCGCTCCTTTCGAACTGTTTTATGATGAATTTAAAGTTACAAAATGCTGCACAAAGACGTTTTGTCGTTGTTGAGCTTTACGTAGTAAAGTTGCTTTCATACGTTCCGTGACTTTCTCGAATGTTCTCTACGTTTTTGGATTATTCATTATTATTCATATGTCGAAAAGCTACTACTATTCGCCTGTTTAGTATTTTCTGGAACCTTATGTCAAACGGTATCCAAATTCCAAGCGAGTTCTTTTGACGAACTAAGTTTTTTTCCCACGAGCTGGAGTGCTGTGTTTAGTCAAGTTTTACGAAGGTCGATTTTCAAGTTCTGTGTTTACAAGTTGGCGGAAGCCGTAAGATATCTGAAGTTCAAGTGAGTGTTTGTTATTATTGGCAGAGGCTGTTTAGTTTTACTTAAGTTTAAGTCAAGTTTGTGTTGGCGGATACTGTGTTTTAAAGCTCTGTTAAGACTATGTTCCTTTGGTATTAAACTTCCTTGTGTTAATCCGACATCCGTGCGTGCTGATAGTCAATGAATAACTATCTTCAAAACATTCGAACTCATAACATTGAGTTTTAGCGAATTCCATGCTCAACGTAATTGACTCCTTACCCAAGCCTTACATATCTTTAATCAGTACATGAGACTGCTTTGCTGTTTTTGAAGCCTGATGTGACTAAGAAAAATAGATAATTCTTTTTTCACTGTTTGTTTTGTTAGACTTTTATGCAGCGCCAGTAACCTCATATTTGACTTAGGTCTAAACGTTTAGACCCAAGTCAAATTTAGAAGGATTTGTATGGAGTCATCAGAGCATAACTGGACTAATATTTCAGAGACAATTTGTCCCGAAATGCTAGTTTTTGGCAAGTAGGCCTCTTGGATGTTGTTGTTTTCAGAATATCCTCACAAATCCCATAATTTCACACATTAACACCTTACTCTTACCACTATTTCTCCGCATTTACAATTAATCAGTTCCACAACCATGACGCCTAAGTGTACGCTCCATAGCGTCTTGTTTTTTTCTGTAACCGCTTTGATTGTTATCGCCTGACTTCGCCTTGTTGTAGCCACTTCGTACCTATTAAGCTTCGAGATTCGTTTCTCCTCCAAGTCATATCAAGTCTTATTATATAAACACCAATGAAATACCAGGTGAGCTTTCGCGCGAAAACATGATATCTTCACACGTGAAAATAACATGTTATTTTCACATGTGAAAATATCACTGTTCCTATGGCTACATAATAAATCGCGCCTTTCGCAGGATAAAACTGTTTCAGTGAAATGGTTTGGTATTTCATTGGTGTTTATATAATAAATTGAACATTACATGGCCGCTTGGAGATGCGAAATTTCTCTTCTCGTGTTGAAAATATTTCACTCATTCGCTGCGCTCACTCGTGAAATATTTTTCAAAACTCGAAGAGAAATTTCGTATCTCCGCGCGGCCATGCAATATCCTCTATATATCGACTTACATCAGTTTTTATCAGAGTCAAACTGAGTTGTTTATTCTCGATGTGGGTTGTCATCTGTTTGTTAAGCCGTGATATAATTGGCTGTGCGTCTTAGGCCCGGATCAAATATCTCGTATTAACTTTAGGTTCGGCTAATTTAGTTCGACGTTTGTGACCTGATGTTACATGGGATGATTCGCAACAAAAGGTTACAGCATTGTTCTAACACTGTAGCGCGGTGTTGCGAAAAAACTCGTCGTTGCAAATCGTCCCTTTTGGTATCATCTACAAGTAATCTGTTCCAGGCTCTCGGATGGTAAGGACGTAGCGATCGCTGCCCATACTGTCTGGGAGCCTGGCTGTTTCTTACGGGGCTCATTTACGAACTTCATCCTTTTTAACACCCTTCGTTTTCGGGGCCAAGCGTCAATTCTGGAAAAAGAGAGCTAGACCAGGAAAGGCAAGTTCTTCCTAGGCATTTAACCGGTTCTAAAATCATAGTTTCGTTAATGTCAGCTGTGAAATCTTCGAATTTACGTAGCCTGGCTTAACGCTTCGCTGTTAAAGTTTGGCGTGAAAGTTCTATTCTGAATCCTCCCACAGATGGCTGACCAAAGCAAATGTGTGCTGAGGCTGAGCTTGCCCATAAAGATTGAATGATACTTACACAAGGATTAAACATGATGAGTTGAATTTGATTGAAAAGTTTATTGTATGCTTTACAAAGATTAAGTCAAATCTGATTTTGTTTTTGAACAGAATTTTGCTTTGGTTTTAATTGTATTTAGGTCTTAAAGTTTGAATTTCAACGAAAATATGTTTAAATCAGATAGAAAAATGCAGGGATTAAATTTGACAACATGGGCAATCATAATTTGGTACAATGAGTTGCGTTGCGCGGTTTACAACAAGCCTTCAGCCTTTGGCCTCGAGCTCAGCACAAGCAAGTCGCAGTGATACTCGATCTAGTCGTTGTCAAATCGAAAGATCGCTGTTATTACCAAAGGGCAATCATGAATGAGAGAGCTAAACTTGTTTTTGTCACATATGTAGTGAAAAGGTCGAACTAACCCTAACAAAGTACACTTTCTGATTTGCCAGGATCCAATCACGGACTTCTCCTTTCCCATACGGAAAACCGACTGGTTTGGTTTTGAAGAGATCGCGCAGAAGCGAAACGACATAAAGGAACTTATCTATAAACTGAAAGCAGACGCCGATAGTGCAGGTGACACTTGAAGATACCTTGAAGTCCAGCTTCTCATTCCCGGTAGGACTGGGACAAGCCTAGACCCAAGACGCTTCCGTTGACAGACCACTGGTTTTGTTGCTGTTAATTAAAGAGTCAAGCATATTTATTGTGGCAATCAGTGTGCTTTACATGTCAACACCGGCAATTCGGCCGCTGCATTTTGTAGCGTCAAAAACAGCGTTGGAATTGTCTAATTCACCATGCGGCACAAGTTATAATTCACATGATCATCACTTCAGACTCTTCAGAACTTCAGAACCCCGATTTCAGTTCGAGAACAAGTTTCGAAGTTCACTGTATCACTGTTTAGGTATACCGCACTGATTTCGTAGAAATCGTTCATATAAAACACTCTCTATGATCTGACTGAGGACGATGGAGCGTAGCGTGGCGTAGCCTGTTTGTCGCAGTTAGATGGTGTTCTTCAGTCCCTGATTCATTTGTGGACCCGAGGAAAAACAAAGGCCATGGGAAGTTATAAGTGCAATACATATCGTCAAAGTTGACTCTAGGAGGACAAGGTTTAATGTCGGTTCAATATTAAGTCAGTAATGATACTTTCCATAAGCTTTTAAACAGTGTATGGCAAGAGGAATGCCGCTTCGTTTTGTATTGCCCTTTTGTTTAATAACCGATTTGGTAAATTTAGTATTTGGACATGTATTTGGGTAGTCCATCTTGTTTCCGTTACTGGAGGTACTGGAGGTTGAGGTAATTTCAGAGTTGAATTATTTTATATTGTATATATTTATTAGAGAAATAGGAATGAACAAGACAAGAAATGTTCGTATTACCAGGCGCTGACTTTACTGAAAGTAAAGTAAATTTATCATCTATACGTGCAGATGACAGTTCTTTAAATCTGAATTCAAATCTCCCACTAACCCTGGGTTATCGTGCAAACGGACGTAACATTGTTGGCCAAAAACCTCCAACATTGTTGGATGTGACATGTTGCGTCCGTTTGCACACCATGTTGCATGTTGTTGGGAGTTGTCGCGTTAAGTTTGAAACCCGTCAAACTTTTGAACCAGCAACTCCCAACATATCTTTTGGTCCGTGATCGCCGAAGCGTGGTGTCACGCACGTGCATTACACATGGTGTCTTCCAAAACTGTTTCATACACAAGTCGTCCAGTAGAGTTTACAAAGTCTTATGGATTGTATCCTTCCCACGATGCACTGTAGGTAACAATATTGTTGGGAGTTGTTGCATCCGTTTGCACTTGACTGCCAACACGGACGCAACAACTCCCAACATTGCTGGCCAACAATGTTGAAATTTGTTGCGTCCGTTTGTACGTAGCTTAAGAAACCATGACAGCGACAAAGGTGAAAAGTCTGGTCTTACAATAGAAAAAAACGACTGACATCATTGGCTAGAGCAGCTCTGCCCCTGGCTAGTCAGGGAAACACACATTGTCCTTTGGAAAAAGATACAACTCTCTGCGTACGTTTTTTTCAGTTTACAGGGCTCGACGTTGCGACCTGTTGGGTCGCCAATGCGACCAGGTTTTACTCAGTGGCGACCAAATTTTCACGCCTGGCCGCCAACCTGGCCCCCAAGATAGGTGACTTTCTTCTTCGGGAAAAAGTACGCTAATGATAATCCGTTGTCCTTCACAAAACTAACCGATAGCTAACCGTTTTTCTAACGCTCTACCGTTTTGCCCAAACGCTCTAACGGTTTGTCCAAACCCTCTAACGATTTGTCTAAACGCTTTAACGATTTCAACACTCTAACGGATTCTTCTTATGATTTCCTGAACCTTAACGTTGAATACCTGTTTGAGGAGATTTACGCTTGAGTGCGGGCTAGTTTTCCCGAACACTGGATCGAGCCTCGAGCGAAAACCGCTCGAAAGAAAGTTCAAAAGGAACTCTAAAGCATTCTTTTTCTGTTAAGGCTAAGTGAAAGATGTTAATTTAATTGTATTCGATTAATTCTTAAATATAATTTTTGCGACCAGAATACTTGTTCTGACGACCAAAAATGAAAACTTGGGGGCCCGCTCGCCCCAATTTTTTTTCTGAAAGTCGAGCACTGCTCTAAAGTAAGTGAGGGCGATGTAAATTTTCTTGTTATTACCAACGGAGCAGGGACCTGGGACCTAGCCCTCACAGTTTTTCTTTTCAGTGCTGCGTGTTTGATCTCCTGTACTGGAAAGGGTGGAGTATTAGCTATTTACGAGCACTTTCTTGTTTACGTCTTAACCTTAACCGTACCCATACAATCCATCATATCTTCAAACAGGCCGTAACGCAACGCCTCATAATATTCTACGTGTGGTCATTTGTTTGCATTTGTGGTTTTTCCGCGTTATATTAGCCTGCGCCACAGACGAAACTATATCATAAGCTCTGCTGAAACTCGGTCACCTTTTCAGTAAAGAAAAACTACGCAACAGCGGAAAATGACATCGTCTCTCTTTGCAACCAGTGGAAATCCTTACTCTAAAAGTCATCGCGTGTTTTTAGATAAATCAGGGCAAACTGAGAAGATTAATGATCTTCTACAATTGCATATACCGCCATTGGTACCGATGAAGACTCTCCAGGAACGAAGCTTAAATATTTTAAGCACTGGAAGTGGAAATGGGCAGACCGATTTGTCTTTCCTAAGAGTGATCAAGGAAGAATTGATAAAGACAGACCTCTGGCGCAATGTGAAGATCTTCAACCGAGCCATTGAACCTAACCTATCTTCGTGTGGCCTGTACAAAGCAGCCATTGAAAATTTACCAAGTCCGCTAGACGATGGGAAAACGGCTTTTGACATCTGTCAGCAGTCCTTTGAAGAGTATCAACAAAGCCACAGAGAACCCCTCAGTTTCGACATCATACATTTCATACACAGCATATATTTTGTAGACATCGAGAAAGCTCTACTGCATTGTTTTGAAAAAGAACTTAGCAGTAAAGGAAAAATAATCTGTATCGCGTCCAGGCGAGATCTCATTTGTAACGTTGCGTCAAAACTGCAGAAAAAATTTCAGTGGCATGTGGGCAGTGAGATTTATGAAGTAGTTGACAAAATGATCCAGACTGCCAACAAAAACGGATTGAAGATTTAGGTTCATGACCAAGAATATTCAATTGATGTCACCGAGGTCTTTGGTCTGCATTCAACCGAAGGAAATCTGTTACTCGACTTCTTGACGCAAACGGAAAATTTTCGTAATACTGAGGACAAAGAGTTTGTTGAAGAAACGTTGTCATTTATCAGAGATCTGACTGTTGTTAAAGACGGAAAATTGTTTGGAGAAAAGAAAGAATCTTTGGTGGTCATCTGTAACTAGTAACACAAACTATCGAGAGGTTTTTTTGAAATTGTTTTGTTCTCTGTTTATTTTCTGCTTAGCGACTGAGATGATTACGTTGCCCCAGCTTGACCTTAGTCTCTAGTTCAAGACGTTTCTTAAATTATCAAATCCTTAATTCGTCAGATTTAGGAGGCCAAACATTAATTTATTCTTTATTCACAGTGATGGGAAACCCTTGTGAATTAAACATATACCGTAAAATTCCGAAAATAAGCCCCGGGGCTTATATTTTTCAAAGACCCTTTTTGAGGGGCTTATTTTTGGAGGGGCTTATATTCGGAAGGGCTTATCTACGGAGGGAAAGGTGTGTTTCAAAATCGATTGGGCTAGCCTTATATTTGTAAACAGGAAAAGCTAGAGGAACAACTCTGACATATTCGCAGGTTTTTTTTTTTGTAAACAGTATCTTTCACTTTCAAATCATAATTTGTGATGAACTGATTTAATTATAATCAGGCGTGGGCTAATGATAAACCGATAATCGATACCAATCAATAACAATTGATTTCAATCTTCGATTAGTATCGATTTCTGATATCGATTGCTATCGCCTATTATCAGAAAAGACTTGTCTTTTAAGGAGTTCAACATTGACGCGATGTTGCTTGTACGGTATTTTTGAGTCATTGAGTTGTTAAAGTGTGCAATACTTTCAATCCATAAAATAGTAAAAGAACAAAAACAGTAACACGACAAAAAGGTTTCGATGCAGTCGACAGCGCCGAATTGAATTCGGGGAATGGGGCACTCAACAAAGCTTTATACGGGGAGGCTCCACCCGGAGGTCCAACGCCTCACATTTTTATTTACCATTTTTGACGTGAGAATGTATCCCTTTCGTATGCCTTCTATTGACAAATAGTACCCCTTTCACATACTTAGTTTACATCTGCTGTACATACACCGCCTTTCAAATATGAATAAATCACTAAACCAGGAAGTTTCTTGTCTTTTTCATAGCCGTGAGATGCATTTGTTAGCCCTTTTATGGGTCCCTTTACAGACCTAAATAACAGGTTTCCTACTCTTTCATACACTTGTGAAATGCTTACCTTTTTATATTCTTGAAGCCTTAAAAAGGTACCCCTTCTGGGTGGAGCCTCCTTACATTCGCCACTATAAGGAATACAACCGTCACCTCTCCAGGGGGGGATTGACTCGACATGTCAGAATCTATGAAAACAGAAATACCACAAATGGAACGCCATGAAGACTATTCCTTGACTAGTGGCTGAAGTAAAATTGTTTACGAGATTTTCAGGATATCTGAACCGCATACTGCTCCGGATCAGTTATTTAACAGTTAATGAATGAGGCTGAGTATCTTATGAAGAATTATGGGGGTGTTATCCGTCGAGGCCGTAGGCCGAGGAGGATTACACCCTCCGAGATCTCCACAATTCTTCATATGATACGAAAGCCGAATTCAATATTAGTTTAAAAACATAGCTAAAACATGCTTACCTCCATCAATCCATCGATGTTCAGTTCATCTTCGATAGTGTACGTTTAGGTTTGTCTAGCTCCGCAAATATTCTCCAAATAGCAGATGTCGCCCTCCGAGTTGTCTTCTTGCTGTTTTTGCTATGTTTTTAACTATTACTTCGCCTAGTTCCAGCTGTAGCTCTTACACTTGAAACGAGTGAAGTGTCGGCCATTTTTGTTTTCACAACCACAGGCAGCCCAAGCGCACTATTTGTGGGTTCTGGCTTCAGAGGTCATTTGGTCGGAATATACTAGAATTATTAGTGTATTATCTGATGCCAAATAATGCAAAAGTCTTAAGGATATGAAGTCTTCTTGTTTGTCTATCTGTACTAGTAGCCTTTAAGATAACGAAAATCGATATTTCTTGCATTATTACATGTGATTCGGGCCCTTATTGTTCGAATTTTATCACATGTATTCGAATCTACAACGCTAAGAAAAAAAAATCATGATCACGCGAAATATTTCAATCAATATTTCGCGTGATCATGATTTTTTTTTTCTTAGCGTTGTAGATTCGAATACATGTGATAAAATTCGAACAATAAGGGCCCGAATCACATGTAATAATGCAAGAAATATCGATTTTCGTTATCTTAAAGGCTACTAGTACAGATAGACAAACAAGAAGACTTCATATCTTTAAGACTTTAGGCATTTATTTGGCATCAGATAATACACCAATAATTCTAGTATATTCCGACCAAATGACCTCTGAAGCCCACAAAGTGCGCTTGGGCTGCTTGTGTCACAACCAAAACAACTCAACCTCGTCCCCAGGTCTTCTCGGTTAACGGTTCAGTAACCTGTAGAAGGCTGCATTTTTCATGTCATTTCCTCGTTAAACACAAAATTCTTCCAAATTTGGTCATCAGTAACTGGTTATGGTGAATTAAACGTGTGCTTTTAGCCAATCAGAATCGGGGAAATATTTTGAATGAATAATAATGCTTGTTACTGATCATTTTGGTTCTATCGATAACAATCGGTTTCTCTTTCTGTAACCGCTTCGATTGTTATCAATTGACAACGGCTGGTTGTAGCCACTGCGTACCTATTTAACTTCGGAATTTGTTTCTCCTACAAGTCATATCAAGTCATATCGACTTTTATTATATAGACAAGAGTGTTTTACTGGAAAATATACCACTCGTAAAATTCATAAAAACTCCATCCGGGACCCGAGTGGTTTATTTTTCATAATCTCACACGTGAGTTTATCGATGACGTAATTTCGGTAATTTCCCTCCAAAATTTGTAGGCGTCTTGCGTCCTTTGAATTTTAATTACACATTTTTTAAAGCTTTGCTTATATTTTGTCATTGTAGAGCCCTATTCAGCTCAGTGGTATTTCTAAAGATTATTGTAAACAATGTCTTATATCGCTGTACTGTAAATTTGAGCCGTCACTATTACTTTTTGCTGAATAAAAATCTATTATTTTATCGATGTCTTTTTGTCTATATAGTAAAAAGAACATTACACGGCGGCTTGAAGATATGAATTTTATTTTCTCGTGCAAAAACAATATTTTACTCACTCGCTGCGCTCGTTCGTAAAATATTGTTTTGCCACTCGAAAATAAAATTCATATCTTCGCGCCACCGTGTAATATCCTCTATATATTTTACACTTAATGTCAGATCCCGAGGGAAACAGTTAGTTTTGTTTTCCTGAGAGTCCTGATGTTTCCCGAGACGAAGTCGAGGGAAACATCAGGACTCGAGGGAAAACAATAATTGGAAATATAAGGACTCGAGGGAAAACAATAATTGGAAATATAAGGACTCGAGGGAAAACAATAATTGGAAATATAAGGACTCGAGGGAAAACAAAACTAACTGGTTTCCCAAGGGACCTGACATTAGGTGTTTTGTTATATTTCTAGACTTTCACTTCAACAGCAGCAAAAGAATAACCGGAACGAACCAAAACAGTCCACTCGGTAGTTATAACAACACAAATTTAATTCTTAAAACCACCGAATGAATGAATTACAAGGTACTTTCCTTATATTATCTGCATCTTTTTCCTCCACTAGCTGCTGTTTCTCTTCTGGGATGGCTTTAATAATCGTTGCTTTTTAGCTTGAAGCTTCGTGTTTGTGTTTAGGGTTTAGCGGGCCAGCTGGCCCGATTTTTTTTTCTGAAAGTCGAGCACTGCACTAAAGTAAGTGAGGGCGATGTAAATTTTCTTCATGTCCGCTCTGCTGGACTTCGCCTCTGCAATACATGTGTGTTATTGTTATTACCAACAGACCTGGGACCTAGCCCTCACAGGTTTTCTTTTCAGTATTGCGTGTTTGTTCTCCTGTACTGGAAAGGGTGGAGTATTAGCTATTTACGAGTTTATCCACTAGCACTTTCTTGTTTACGTCTTAACCTTAACCTTACCCATACAATCCATCATATCTTCAAAAAGGCCGTAACGCAACGCCTCATAATATTCTACGTGTGGTCATTTGTTGGCGTTTGTCGTTTTTCGGCGTTATATTAGCCTGCGCCACAGACGAAACTATATCATAAGCTCTGCTGAAACTCGGTCACCTTTTCAGTAAAGAAAAACTACGCAACAGCGGAAAATGACATCGTCTCTCTTTGCAACCAGTGGAAATCCTTACTTGAAAAGTTATCGCGTGTTTTTAGATAAATCAGGGCAAACTGAGAAGATTAATGATCTTCTACAATTGCATATACCGTCATTGGTACCGATAAAGGCTCTCCAGGAACGAAGCTTAAATATTTTAAGCATTGGAAGTGGAAATGGGCAGACCGATTTGTCTTTCCTAAGAGTAATCAAGGAAGAATTGATAAAGACAGACCTCTGGCGCAATGTGAAGATCTTCAACCGAGCCATTGAACCTAACCTATCTTCGTGTGGCCTGTACAAAGCAGCCATTGAAAATCTACCAAGTCCGCTAGACGATGGGAAAACGGCTTTTGACATCTGTCAACAGTCCCTTGAAGAGTATCAACAAAGCCACAGAGAACCCCTCAGTTTCGACATCGTACATTTCATACACAGTATATATTTTGTAGACATCGAGAAAGCTTTACTGCATTGTTTTGAAAAAGAACTTAGCGATAAAGGAAAAATAATCTGTATCGCGGCCAGGCGAGATCTAGCTTGTAGCGTTCTTTCAAAACTGCAGCAAAAACTGCAGTGGCATGTGGGCAGTGAGATTTACGACGTAGTTGATAAAATGATCCAGATTGCCAACAAAAACGGATGGAAGATTGAGGTTCATGACCAGGAATATTCACGAGGTCTTTGATCCGCATTCAATCGAAGGAAATCTGCTACTCGACTTCTTGACGCAAACGGAAAATTTTCGTAATACTGAGGACAAAGAGTTTGTTGAAGAAATGTTGTCATTTATCAGAGATCTGACTTTTGTTAAAGACGGAAAATTGTTTGGAGAAAAGAAAGAATCTTTGGTGGTCATCTGTTACTAGTAACACAAACTATCGTGAGGTTTTTTTGAAATTGTTTTGTTCTCTGTTTATTTTCTGCTTAGCGACTGAGGTGATTACGTTGCCCCAGCTTGACCCTAGTTTCTAGTTCAAGACGTTTCTTAAATTATAAAATCCTTAATTCGTCAGATTTAGGAGGCAAAACATTAATTTATTCTTTATTCACAGTGCTGGGAAACCTTTGTGAGTTATAACATATAAGTAAATAAATAAATATAAATCAGTATATTTAGTTTTCTTATCATTTATAAATTGTTGCGTAAGATCTTTATGTTGATCACGATGTGTAAACAGGAAAAGCTATAGAAACAACTCTGACATACTCTCAGGTTTTTCTGTTTTGTTTTGGTAAACAGTATCTTTCACTTTCAAATCATAATTTGCGATGAACTGATTTAATTATAATCAGGCGTGGTCTATTGATAAACCGATAATCGATACCAATCAATAAAAATTGATTTCAATCATCGATTAGTATCGATTTCTGATATCGATTGCTATCGCCTATTATCAGAAAAGACTTGTCTTTTAAGGAGTTCAACATTGACGCGATGTTGCCTGTACGTTATTTTTGAGTCATTGAGTTGTTAAAGTGTGCAATACTTTCAATCCATAGAGTAGTAAAAGAACAAAAGCAGTAACAGGACAAAAAGGTTTATTATTTTCTGTGCTTTGTATGCACAGCGAAATGACAGCTTTTGCCGAAACAAGTACAACAGGTCACGGCTAATACCCTTGTATACACCGCGTTGATCCAATCTAAGCGAGATTGCCAGGGAAGAAATGCAAGATACAGTCGATAGCGCTGAATTGAATTCGGGGAAAGGGGCGCTCAACAAAGCTTTATAAGGGGAGGCTCCGCCCCGAGTTCCAACGTCTCACATTTTTATATACCATTTTTGACGTGAGAATGTATCCCTTTCGTATACCTTCTACCTCCTCATGTGGTCATTTGTTTGCATTTGCATTTGCATTTGTCGTTTTTCGGCGTTATATTGGCCTGCACCACAGACGAAACTATATTGGAAGCTCTGCTGAAACTTGGTCACCTTTTCAGTAAAGAAAAACTACGCAACGGCGGAAATGACTTCGTTTCTCTTTGCAACCAGTGGTAATCATTACTCCAAAAGTCATCGGGTGTTTTTAGATAAATCGGGGCAAACTGAGAAGGTTAATGACCTTCTACAATTGCATATACCGCCATTGGTACAGATGAAGACTCTCCAGGAACGAAGCTTAAATATTTTAAGCATTGGAAGTGGAAATGGGCAGACCGATTTGTGTTTCCTAAAAGTAATCAAGGAAGAATTGGTAAAGACAGACCTCTGGCGCAATGTGAAGATCTTCAACCGAGCCATTGAACCTAACCTATCTTCGTGTGGCCTGTACAAAGCAGCCATTGAAAATCTACCAAGTCCGTTAGATGATGGGAAAACGGCTTTTGAAATCTGTCAGCAGTCCTTTGAAGAGTATCAACAAAGCCACAGAGAACCCCTCAGTTTCGACATCATACATTTCATACACAGCATATATTATGTAGACATCGAGAAAGCTCTACTGCATTGTTTTGAAAAAGAACTTAGCGGTAAAGGAAAAATAATCTGTATCGCGTCCAGGCGAGATCTTACTAATAGCGTTCTTTCAAAACTGCAGCAAAAACTGCAGTGGCATGTGGGCAGTGAGATTTACGACGTAGTTGATAAAATGATCCAGATTGCCAACAAAAACGGATGGAAGATTGAGGTTCATGACCAGGAATATTCAATTGATGTCACCGAGGTCTTTGATCCGCATTCAATCGAAGGAAATCTGCTACTCGACTTCTTGACGCAAACAGAAAATTTTCGTAATACTGAGGACAAAGAGTTTGTTGAAGAAACGTTGTCATTTATCAGAGATCTGACTGTTGTTAAAGACGGAAAATTGTTTGGAGAAAAGAAAGAATCTTTGGTGGTCATCTGTTACTAGTAGCACAAACTATCGTGAGGTTTTTTTGAAATTGTATTGTTTTCTGTTTATTTTCTGCTTAGCGACTGAGGTGATAACGTTGCCCCAGCTTGATCGTAGTCTCTAGTTCAAGATGTTTCTTAAATTATCAAATTCTTAATTCGTCAGATCATTGAGGAGGCCAAACATTAATTTATTCTTTATTCACAGTGATGGGCAACCTTTGTGAGTTATAACATATAAGTAAATAAATAAATATAAATCAGTATATTTAGTTTTCTTATCATTTATAAATTGTTGCGTAAGATCTTTATGTTGATCACGATGTGTAAACAGGAAAAGCTATAGAAACAACTCTGACATACTCTCAGGTTTTTCTGTTTTGTTTTGGTAAACAGTATCTTTCACTTTCAAATCATAATTTGCGATGAACTGATTTAATTATAATCAGGCGTGGTCTATTGATAAACCGATAATCGATACCAATCAATAAAAATTGATTTCAATCATCGATTAGTATCGATTTCTGATATCGATTGATATCGCCTATTATTAGAAAAGACTTGTCTTTTAAGGAGTTCAACATTGACGCGATGTTGCTTGTACGTTATTTTTGAATCATCAGTAAAAAAAAAAAAAAAAAAATTTTTGAATCATTGAGTTGTTAAAGTGTGCAATACTTTCAATCCATAAAAAAGTTTAAGAACAAAAAGGTTTAGATGCAGTCGACAGTGCCGAACTGAATTCGGGGAATGGGGCACTCAACAAAGCTTTTTGCGTGAGAATGTATCCCTTTCGTATGCCTTCTATTGACAAATAGTACCCCTTTCACATACTTAGTTTAGATCTGCTGTACATACACCGTGTTTCAAATATGAATAAATCACTAAACCAGGAAGTTTCTTGTCTTTTTCATAGCCGTGAGATGCATTTGTTAGCCCTTTTATGGGTCCCTTTACAGACCTAAATAACAGGTTTCCTACTCTTTTATACACTTGTAAAATGCTTACCTTTTTATATTCTTGAAGCCTTAAAAAGGTACCCCTTCTGGGTGGAGCCTCCTTACATTCGCCACTATAAGGAATACAACTGCCACCTCTTCAGGGGGGTTTGAATCGACATGTCAGAATCTATGAAAACAGCAAAACCACAAATGGAACGCCATAAAGACTACTCCTTGACTAGTGGCTGAAGTAAAATTGTTTACGAGATTTTCAGAATATCTGAACCGCATACTGCTCAGGATCAGTTATTTAACAGTTAATGAATGAGGCTGAGTATGTTATGAAGAATTATGGAGATCGAGGATGGTGTTAGGCGGATAACACCCTCCGAGATCTCCACAATTCTTCATATGATACGAAAGCCGAATTCAATATTTGTTTTATTATTCACTCAAAATAATTCCTAGTTTAGAAACATAGCTAAACATGCTTACCTCCATCAATCCATCGATGTTCAGTTCATCTTCGATAGTGTACGTTTAGGTTTGTCCAGCTCAGCAAATATTCTCCAAATAGCAGATGTCGCGCTCCGAGTTGTCTTCTTGCTGTTTTTGCTATGTTTTTAACTATAACTTCGCCTAGTTCCAGCTGTAGTTCTTACTCTTGAAACGAGTGAAGTGTCGGCCATTTTTGTTTTCACAACCCAAACAACTCAGCCTCGTCCCCAGGTCTTCTCGGTTAACGGTTCATTAATCTGTAGAAGGTTGCATTGTTCATGTCATTTCCTCGTTAAACACAAAATTCTTCCAAATTTGGTCATCAGTAACTGATTATGGTGAATTAAACGTGTGCTTTTAGCCAATCAGAATCGGGGAAATATTTTGAATGAATAATAATGCTTGTTACTGATAATTTTGGTCAATCGATAACAATCGGTTTCTTTTTCTGTAACCGCTTCGATTGTTATCAACTGACAACGCCTGGTTGTAGCCACTGCGTACCTATTAAACTTCGGAATTTGTTTCTCCTACAAGTCATATCAAGTCATAATTCGACTTCTATTTTACACTTAATGTCAGATCCCGAGGGAAACAGTTAGTTTTGTTTTCCCGAGAGTCCTGATGTTTCCCATCCTTGGAGACCCAGGGGCAGATAAAGGGGGCGAGAGAAAGTCTAAAAGGGCGGAAAAATATATATGGAACGAAGAAAAGTATAGAACGGCGAGAAGAGCCCCTGGGGACAATGTCTTACCAGACCAGTTCCAAACGGTCGCCGCCGTTCTGGCTTCTGATTGGTGCCAGAAAAATACAAGTTTTCTGGCACAAATCAGAAGCCAGAGCGGCGGCGGCCGT
>NC_133201.1:51378431-51470931 GCF_958299795.1 Porites lutea | reverse complement strand
ACTCGTATGCACAAATGAAGGGGTTAGTTCTGTTTGAAAAGCCGAAACTGCAGTGCTCGGTCTTTGGAATTGAAACACAATTATTAGGTTTTATCGAATGAGCTTTTTGAATTTACTTTATCAGCAGATTTGATAAGATGAATCTTCTGTGTTATACCGATAGACTATTAATGTACTCCAGCTAGCTAATTTATTTATATACATTGTACTATCTGTCTTTTCACTGGCTAAGAGCCTACAGTTTATTTTGGAAATCACTGCAACCTAGAAATTTGTTATCTGCAACCAGTTTACTCCATGACTAACTGCCGTGTAGGTTGCGCACGTAATGGATGGTTTCCAATAGTAATGTCAAACTGTTTTCCGTGCGACGATGTGTGTGTGTGTGTGTGTTTTTTGTTTTATTTTGATTTTTTTTTCTTTCGTTATTTTCTACAAAACGATGTGTAATAAAACTATTAGATTCTGTTTTGGTGATGCCCGAAATTAGAGAACCTTAGTTGTTCTAGATATCACAATCGACAAAAAAGTCTTCCAATTGAGTGTTTAGAAACTGAATAATTTCTCATTTCATTGCGTGCAAACTATTCCTGTTTCATCATCAAAGATGACCTGAAAATATTTTATTTTATTTTTTTATTATGTTTTTTTTTTCACGCGAGACAGATCAGTCAACTTTTGAGACTCATCGGACCAAAATGTTGGCCCGACTGACTGTTTTTATCATCGCTGTTCATTTAACATTTATAACGTGGTCACACATGAACGAAGACATTAATTTATAATGGTCATAAATAGATTTCCTGTGATTTTCATCTCTGACCAACAATGTCAGAATTTATTAAAATATCCTAACAACTCTTTGTAATGAAAAAGATTGCACAAGAGCAAATATCAAAAAGCCAAGATGTGACTCACAAAGATCACAAGAATCATCTACAGGTGTTATTTTTCGCTGATTTTGTTATAAAATAGCTTTTCTATCCTTTATTTGGCGATAAAAGGCAAAGTGAATGAAAATACCTTGCGCAAGCCCTTTAAGTAAATTCGGCTATTATTGATCCAGAACCCTTCCACTTTACAGTGAAAATACTATATATTAAATACACTATATTATAAGCTGGCTGGCAAAAAAGCCGCTGACTGCTGTGCCAGTATAGCAGTTATACTCCTGTCATTTTGTATTTGCCATTTATCAAAGTGTCGTGTTACTAAAACTGCACTATATTAGAGAGTTTTAGCTTCCCGTATACGGCAAACGTCTGATTCAAGTTGAGAATTTCTCAAGATAAAAAAAGAGCAGATGCTGAAAACAGCTTAAAACTGACTGTTCTTATCGATAAAAAATTGCGTGAAGCGACTAATTTATGTGTAGAAATAATGAAAAGTAAACGACGATTAAAGGGGAAACTTGGCCCCTCTTATTATAAGGACTTGTCAAGCTTAAGCCTCAATTTATTTTCAACGTTACAAAATGAATTATTAAAGAACTCAGGGATCATCAATTGATGATCATTGACCTCCTATGTCTCGGTCCTGGGGGCCGTTTCTCTAAAGTCTCGATAATTAACGGGCCCGAAAAGCTGCAGATTCAAGATCGAGGTCTCGATAGTAGAAAACTAGTTTTGCAGATAATATGATAAAACTGTCAACGAACACTGTCATCAAAATGAACTGGTTTGAAAGTTGGGATCCGCGCTTGTTTTCTTAAGATTTTTTTTATAAATATTTGAATTCGGGGCCGAAAAGTTACTGGGACTTTCGAGAAACAGGCCTTTGAAACAAACAGATGTCGATTTATTTACTTGAGAGTGTTTGCACTTCACATCTTAGTGGGCCAATATGCAGAGTCATCGCTGCCAAGTCTTTATGAACATCACGCAAGTTTATAGCAGGATATTTTTAACATATTTTTTTAAATAGTTCTCACAGCTACATATTTGGAATCTCTTTTAAGATTTCCCCTCAGCCAAACAAGATGCGGAGTTCAATTTGGAAAATTATTATTGTAAGACCGGGGTCGTTTACCAATTGCGAAAGTTTTCCAGAAAATCCGGCTGGAAAGTTAATGGAACACGACATATTTGGGTCGTTCCAGTAGAAAAATTCGGGACCAACGGAACATCTGAAAAGATGCTCCCGTTTTCTTTATTCGGGACGGGATATTCCAAACGGAAATTCGTGTTCCATTTCTTAAAAGCCATTTTTGATACAAGTTTCAGACCTAAACAAAACGCGATTCCGGTACGAAAGTGATGTGGCTTTGCGCATGCGTGAGGTATTGGCCAGGCGAGCCGTGCATGCAAATGGCAAACAACTCGGGAGCACCTTCAATTTCCCATAAACAATCCTGACGTTGTTGGAGGAGGACCCGCGACAAAGCATCATCCAAATCAGCCGAAAAAAGTAGACAAATTATATCACCTCAAATCACAGCCCAGCCCATTAATGGATGGCGCAAAATATTTGATTTTCCAACAAGAAGTTCCGGTTTCCCTATATGAATGGTAAGTATCCCTGGTCAGTGTCCTGTAGCACTACTTGTAGTGCTCGCTTTAATGGTTATATTTTGTTGCCGGCGCGTTTTTCTAGGAAATGGCTTCTAGCCAAGCGAGCCTTATCAAAGATTACATTGGAACTTCAATTAAAAGATCTTTTCAAAAGTTCCTGATACCCTTGGCATCCATGAACAACTGACGTTGTTTTTCTCAATCACACAGCTTTCTCGGCAAAGTGGCTACGAAATATCTTTAATAGTGAGCAAACTACAAGTTATTTCCATACTTGGATCAGCGTTTGGAATTCTTATGGAATTAAAGGTCTTTGAAATACCAACTACAGCTAAACACCTGTAGTTACGTACAAATCTCAGTGACTTCATGTAAGCAAGCTGAGCCAAATATTCGTGCGTGAAAACATCTGAGTCAGTAATGCGCTCTGAAAAAAACTCCCTTACCTAAGGTAGTTCTGCAGTGTCTTTCACAAAGGTATACAGTTCAGTTATTGAAGCAGTCAGTAGTGATCGTTTGAAGCACGAGTGTAAAAATTGATATGAATGCGCGACCACGTGCAAGAGACAACGAAGACAACCAATGTACGGATGCGAAATTGTTAAACTCAAACTAAGATTTCAGGATATTTTGTTTTTCACAACTGGCAACAATCCCGGACCATACCGCGCCTCAAAAAAGAAGGAAGTAACCTTCCCTTGGTATTAACTTTCATTTTCACCTGTGCCGGAACTAAGACATCATATTTAGATCCCTGCTAGCGAGGAGGTTGCACTTAAAATTAAGCTGTTGCTCATCAACCAATTCTGAAATATCGCAACTTAACAGATGGCAGCTATCGACTGTTGTAAACAATTTCAACCGAAGCCTTTCCTATCACAGAGTGCTTTGTTGGGATTCAAAAAAGGAGAAAATTCTCTTTTCTAACCCTGCATTCCTAAACGGTGCATCATACTAGTTTCTGTGGCCACTTCAAGGAATGTGTTACTATGGAAGCCAGACTTACGCCATTAAAGCTCCCCACTTATGTAGTTACACAATGCTTTTCTTTAGTAAACGTCAAGAGGGTAGATTCTTAGGCGTACGAACTGTCAGTGGCAACAATTTCATAGGTTCTATTTTGGGAATCCAGACCACTGGATCCACTTCTAAACTAGAACCTACGATCGCAGCTACCCTCGTTATGAACTCATGAAAATTATGTTCTTACAGTAAGACTACATCGACTTTGGCAAAAAAAAAAAAAAAATGGTGACTGAATTCATAAGGCGAAGGAAGATGGGTTTAAATATTCAAGAGAGGGTACGGGTTGTGGGTGGTGCCGATTTAATCCAAAGAGGCGCGTATTTCAAATATTTCCGCGGCCACCAAAATTAAAGGTAGCGATAAAACCATGACAGCCATCATTATTAATTGCTCTTTATTCCATAAAACAAGGAAAGCAAAAACTCTTTTGAAAGCGACTCTAATTTTGGCGGCACTGGTAACAGCTTCTTCCGTCCGCGATTTCCTCGTCTTTTAGACTTCCGGTCCGGCTACCATTTCGCACTTCGTCAAACAATGCAATGCGACTTGGGCAAGTCATTTTGGTTTCATTTCGGATGCGGTATTTGTATTTCAAAGAAAGTAACGCGCTTCTTCGAAAGAGTAGCGTCAAGTCATGACCATCGAGAGAGGATAAATGGTATAACGTTTCCCTGTCCAGTCATTATCCGCTCAGAAGAATGTGATCGCCACTGGCAAATAAATAAGACGATGATTGGTTTTGAAATCATTCAACATTTTTCACATAAAGCAAACACGTTTTCGCTTCAAGAGTTTGTTCTCAGTTTTTCTTGGTCTCTCCGGCATTTAAAATCTCGCCACATTCAATAACTGTCCGCCTTGTTAGGCAAGACAGGAAAAGAGCTATCTCCTTTAATATATTTCATTTGTGAATCGGTAAGGGCGTATATGATATAGAACCTTGTAAAATTAAGACTTTTGGGCCTGAGATTAACTTGAACATAGACCCTCCATTTCAATGACTTGACGAGATCTTCTAATTGTGGGGGACTGAATATCAAGTCTATCAGTTGTTTTTTTTTTATATATTCTGTTGTGTGAATGTGAGCATGTACGTCAGCACAGAAAATTTTGTCTGTTTTTCAAGATTTGAAGTTTTCTACCATGGTCTCACAATGAAACACTGCAACATATGGTCTGTAACCAAGAGAGAATGAGCCTTCTCTTGCTGTAATAACTGAAAAAAATACCAAGATGACAGCCGCTAGAAATTGACAAAGTCTTAGCGTGCCGTGACCAGCCACTCCTTAAAGGGGGGACACATCCATTGCGAATAAATACCCTTCAGAGTGCAACTGAGAAAAACGGCAAACACCCGCTACAATCCTCAACAACAATTGAAACACTTCGTCAGTAGACTTAAGCTGCCTTCCCTCCTTCCAACCACACCTAACAATGTTGTTTCAGAGTCAAATATCAACTTAAAAGCGGGACTGATAGTAGGTCTCTAAGATTTATGACAAGGATGGAAAGGATGCTAGCATGAGAAGCATCGTCGAAAAATTACTTATAGATCTCAGGGGCGGATCTAGGGGGAGGGTGCAGGGGGTGCGCACCCTCCCCTGAGATTACCTGCGGTTTTCTAATACAACTGGTATTCTGCAAAAAAAAAAAAAACTATGTGGTTTATTGGTGTTGAAATAGAGCAAGAGACGGAGTGCACCCCCTCCTAAAAAAAATCCTGGATCCGCCCCTGGATCTTAAACATTTGCGTCCGGTGCTTGCAAACCCGGCATCAAATTGTCAATGTCATAAAACTTAACGACCGCCAGGGAACCATTTAAATGAATATCACTGAGTTTCTACTCTACTGTATTATATGTGCTATACAAATGTGACTATCTATATATGTTGTTGTTTTCATGTTCATCAGCACGCATTCAATAAATCTTAACCAAGAGAGAATGATCTCATTCTCTCTTGATCTTAACGTACTACCTATACTGCGCTGTAAGTCTCTATCTCGTATTCAAGTAATCTGTATTGCGGTTACCCACGTAAGTACATGGCGATAACGGCAGAATGTTATTTCCACTACCAGGCATTGCGACTACTAGTTGTCTTATAATGTTCAATTAGTAGGGAGCTAAAGCAACGACGACGTCGATATCAACGAGAACGGCAAAACAGCAATAGGTTTAGATTAGCAAAACAACAACTCTGCACGTGCATCACGCCTTTTTGTACATTTCTTTTCTGTCACTTTACGACTACGACGTGAAAATGCCTAATTTCACGTACATTGTAGAGAACGTGAACGCGGACGACTTTGTTTTTCTTTCCTTGAACTTCGTTACGCTCTTTTAGAATTCAACTCCAGAAAACATTGCCAGAATTTGACGAATTGAACGAGATGGAATAAGCACGATGAAGTTTGAAGCAGCGCGACTTCACTTTATAAGTGACGTTTTGGTAGCCGTCGTCGACGTTGTTGCTTAAGCTCCCTAGTATCACTGAGACTGCTGAGCTGCACGATTTAGAGTTCTTCTAGTTTTTTTTTCTTAGATTTGCAACAACAAGCAGTAAATGCTTTAGTCGGTGAGCCGAAAATGGTGGGCTCCGCGGGGTTAATTTGATTTCAAGCATATGGAAGGTTTATAATCTACAATGTAGGAACGATACGCTTAACTGAAGAGGATAATAGGTTTTATCATCTATCAATACACAAAACATGGTACGCCGCCGGTTATACACCAAAACTTTCCCCCCTTTTTCTTTCTCTGTCGCAGAAGGCTTCACAACTCATGCATCAAAAGGAAATTCTCTTTTCTTGGGCGGAAATCGGTCACATGTAAAACCTTCTGGAGAGTACATTTCCAGTTTTTACACACAATTAGACTGTACTTGACGACCTATTTTGATAAGCGCCCTTCTTAATGCAGAATTAATTGTCCTGGCGTTTTTATTACTTTCCAAACTGACGGCTTAGAAAAAAAATTGACAAACGAAAGAAAGGCTCTGTATAAGATTAATTGTCTCAGCGAGGTCAGGCGTTTCAAGACTCTTTCAAAATGACAGCCCTAGCGGACACGAAAAAATGCGTGCCACTGAGGCTTTGATAGCCGATACATTGACCACAATATCGGCCCGCTTTGAGCTGGCACAGGTCACCTCTCTTTAGAAATCTAACCGAGCTGTTAGATTTTCCAAGATTTTAAAATCCACCAACAATGCGCGACTCTATGGAGCGTTGCAAATGATTTTCTTCCATTGAGTGCATGCATTGTTAGTTTACGAGTGTCCCGAACAACTCTGTATAACAACTGCTTTGTCATTCATGGTGCTCGGAAATAAACCGTAGCTCAGTATTTTTTGTTTTAAAAATGTTAACTCCTTCCAGTGCCAATAAAATAAAATGAATCGACGTTCAAAATGCTTGCAAATAATCTCGATCCTAAAGTGAACCAGGAGACCACCAATTCACGATACGAGGGTGTCTATGGTCTTTATATTAAATTAGCACTCCATTAAGGATTTTTTTTTTCTGGGCTAAAAGTATTTCTCAATATGTTTAGCCCTGAAATCATCTGCCCACGTTGGCTCGTTCAAACCACACAGGCTTAATTTAAAAAGCGATTGAAGGGAGTCTTGTTCGGTTACAATGGAAGGCAGCTGCGTACAGTTCAGTTTTATGCAAATCTTTTTTAATTTCTATTCGGCTATATACAAATCTTACTTAAATTTACATCTGTAAATAATTTCTTCTTTTTTGTCACGCACATGAGAATATTACCAAACTTAATGAATTTTGTTGAGTGTGCTTGGTTCTTAATTTCCTTTCATAACTTTTTTTCTCGAACTTCACAAAAATACGGTCTTTAAATTAATTGCTTTTTCTGTACATAGCGATGTTTTTTACCGGCTTTTTTTTTCTTAAGAAACAAAGGCGTTTACTGAAAAATTATATTCGTTGTGTTTAATCTAAGCGATATTTGAATATTCGAAGTAGAGCCCTTTGTCCTCTCTGCGGTCTCATCTAGGAATATTATGTTAGAGATTTAAGAAATTTAATTTTTAAAATGGCCCTTGAATCACGCACAGATATCTGTGTTTTTCTCCTGGAAGAAGATATCGGTTTGTCGATGCATAATTAAGTTCTGCGTGCTGGCAACGAACAGTACAGTCCCGCTGTAGTGTTACATGTGATTTCTCTTCCACATAAATACTGTCTCTTCGTTCTATATACATCATATCTGTCATTTCAGCTTTGTAAGGTCACTCTAGAGAGCATAGTTCCTTGACAACCAACCGTGAAATTTCAAGCGTGCATAGCCCATGGCTTTCCTCGCACGGGTGTATATTGTTGCTGTACGGTTCTGTAAGCTGGAATCCTACCGTACTGCGACGCAACGTAATTCATTTGCTGTTGTTTTCTTCTGAAGAATAACGTGCGAAGATCTGGCAAGTCCTGTAGTTTATTAAGCTGCATCTCCACTATAAGTCTCGCTAATGCACCTTCGTCTACACGGTCCATCGAATCAAAAAATTCCTGCCCCAAGGGCGCACAGTTATCTCGCGTGAATTCAGGCATCTGAAATAACGACAAAAACGTAATAAGTTACAGTGAGCATCAAATCCACACTTTGCCCCGTAACTTCGCCGATTTTAACCTTAGATCGCCTTTGCGCATAACAAGTTTCACTTGAGTTACACCACCGCAGACTTGTTTTTCTACACGCAATAAGCCCTGAATAATTAAAAAAACTCAAACACAGACAAAGAGATTAGAAAAAAAAAGTCAGCAAACGCACTATTCACCTCTGTAAAGATGTCCTAGGCGGGTTCCTTTTTTTGTTTCTCGCGTGTCAAGCTAGCGATCTGTCCTTACGATGCACTATCGCCTTGACCACAGCGAACAACTGACTAAAATTCCCGTTGATATCGAAAACCAAAATAGTGTGTTGATTACGATTACACCCTTGAGTAACTATTTACGGTAACCACCACTGAGAACAACAGATGGATTGATGGAACACAATTCAATATTGCCCTAGAGCGACAAAGGTTAATAAGGCTCTCTTTTGTGACGTCACATGTTGACTACGTCATACTACCTCGCCGCCATCTTGTATTACGCACTGGAGGAGCCCTTAGACGTGGGGCGCCATACAGCTTTAAAAAAATATTCCGTCATCGACTTAAAAAAGTTGTGTTTTCCTTAGAAACAAAACATGCTTCGAGAACTACATTTTTTGCCACTAAGACAGGGCGTGCATGTCATTTGAGAATTGTTAAGCGTGTTTAAATTCCACCAGGTCGCTATTTCTTTTTCGTTGACATGGTTGTGCCCAAATATGGCATAATGGCTGTATATTACCGGCAACATTTACGCCGATAAGACTGCTCACGCGATCGGCAATAGCAGCTTTTGGAGTGCGGAATTTTTTGGCGCTGCGGTGACAAGGGTGCGTGCAACGTATAGGAAAATTTCTTCTAATATTTTTTTCTTCCATTCTCTTTGATTCGCGATTGAAATTGCAACTAAATCGCTGTAAGTTGGCGGAGCTAAAAAGGGCGGACTTAATCCTAATTTCTCGAAATGTTGCAAAAAATATAAGTGGGGCCAAACATTTGTCTCCAGAAAGTACATCAGTCTATTAATGGAACACTTCAATTTGCGCGCATGAAAAGCTCGCGACAGAGAAAATCTTTTGTGCAGCGAAACCGACAATTTATCGGTCACGGAAACAGACACTTTTTATGAATGACTAAAAAAATTCCTAAGAGACTAAGTAATAAGGAAAAGTATCATCGATTTCTTTTCCTCCTCCCAAACATTTAAAGGTTATTGGTCCAGCTAGCAGCGCACAATTTGCAAGAAAAACGTCCTTAAAATTTAATGGGAAATTTCCTATCATTCAAATACTTGATATCAATGAACTTTATTTTTTTGTGTCAGAAAAAAAAAACTTAGCTTATCACTAGGTGCATAAAATAGCTACTCCTTCTTTGGTTTTAAAAAAAGCAAGTTTTCTTTCAATTTTATGACCACCTTAATTTTTCTTTAGGTTAAAAATGTCAAATATTTCTGCGGCACCTTACTGAAAAAGATGAACTGTTAAGGATTACCGGAAGTACGCTATAATGTTTCCTGTCCTGCAAAGAGTTGCTCTTTGTCTGCTCGACGAAAATGCCAAATTGACCGATATTTACGTTGGAATTTTTTTAGTTATTCAAAGGTAATAAATCGCCGAATCAGGGAGGTCAATGCAAAGACTTAAAGAATTTCCTCCGTTCATCCGGAACTCGCTTCAGTGCGGGTACAAAAGGATATCCTTCAGCTATGACGATATGAATTATTTCAGTCAATGTTATAACTGACAAAGTACACGTCAATTTCCTTTAAAAGCGTACATGTCACGCAACATGACCTTGGGTGCAAAAAGAACGTACTTGAGTACAATTACAAATCTCTTCTCTCGAGCAATCGTCCAGTCTGTAAACTAGAATCCCTAAATCCCTAATTCTCTTTTATCAAACAAATTAGTGGTGATCCAAAGCAAGTTTCTTCTTACTGGGATTAACAGTAACGAGAAAATCTTTGCTGATCGGGTGCACAAGCCACCTCACGATAAACCTGAGATAAGCCTCTATTTTCGTTTCGTTTGGTCCTACCCTCGGCCTTTCATGGACACAAAACCTTACCTTCATCTCTCTGCAATTTATAGGTGCATCATGAATCGGCACTCTTAATTTGAAAATGTGGTAGTGGCAGAGAGAAGCTTAACTCGCAGGATTTTTCAATTAATTTAGTAAATGAAATTATATCAATAACAACTTGACTGGCTTGTCTACCTTACTTCCTTGTAATATCCTCAAAAAGAACCTGCTTAATTTTGTCAGCATCATTTCTGAAATCTCACCTCATATTTTGCTCAACGTTACGTAAAATCGGCTTGATTTAGGTATTCCTCAGATGACTAAAAACAACCATAGCTCTATGTTTTTATTATCCCAGGTAGGATGACAGGAAAACAGTTGCGCAAGATTAACTCCACACAGGATGATAAATAAATCACTTTAAGAACAGTGTGTCTACGTGAAATGTTGCATATTTCTGATAACTTACAATTATCCAGCTTTCCTTTAAAATCTTCAACTGCTGATTTAGCGATGACCAAGGATCAGATGATGAAGGAACTTTGTGTCTTAGGTATACATACAAGACATTCGGGCCGCCTCTGTCACGACTTGACTGAATTCTTAATAAGGGCGTGTCCATGGTCACGAACACAATTTACCGTTCTATTGTGTTCTTCCAATCCCCGCCATATAAAGGCATTTCAACAGTGAGAAAGAAGAATTCTTTTTAACCTATATACCTGTTCAGATTTCCACCGAAAGAATGTGTGCATCTCTTCCAGGTTAAAAGGTTTCAGGGAAAATGCTCAAACAATTCTGTAAAAACAGTTCTTGTATAAACAACTCATGATACCATGTGTTTGGAATTCCCTTCCACCCGGAAAACTGCAAAACATTTGCCCGTAAGGTTACGTTTATTCAAAATTCCACACAGATCTAATCACAATTGTCGTTTGATCTGATTTTGGCTAAAATTAAGACAGTGGAGATGAAATGAACTGAGATTTGTTTGTCCCGCTGTTTGGGGCACGCTAGCCAACAACGAGTTCCCAGTTTTACTTCATAGACTTAAAGAATAATCATTAATACAGAGTGTCGGAATTTATAACTTAAGAAATCTTACCTGTGGGTATCTCTTCATCATAGACGAGTTTCTTAAAACCGTGCCTGCTCCCTCCATTCTACGTCAATGCTTTCTGCAACAAATAAGTTACGATTATATTTCTCATGAGTTACAAGTCGCATTCTCACTGCTGATTGCAATAATTATATACCAGTGATAAAGGCTTGTTATCTGTTTCCTGCTAATCAGCTGTCACGCTCGCACAAAGATAGTCTTAGCTTTTTTTGCCTCTGCTTGCGATTGATTTCTTGACTTCAAGCACGTAATTAATGAGAACTCTGGTTTCTTGTAGTTAATACCAAATGTTCGTATTACCGGCCTTTCAGATATTTTATGAGATCCACCCAAAGCTTACGATAAAATCCAATGGTTTTCCTGTTCCACCTGGTCAGAGTGGAATGCGTTGCGTAATTCACTACGCAAGTTGTGCCTCAATTTGCATAGAAAAATATCGGCAATTGTGAAAACGCACTCCAGAATAGAAAAATTTGTTGAGTCTTTTTCATTCATTGCGTTAATCACGAGAAAATTCTTCAGTGTTTAAATGTCACGAGATTGTAGACACGCCAGAGCGAGTCTACAAAGTGGTGTATGAACAAACAGCTAAAACGTTACGTGTTAAGTACACATTAAAAAAGACTGACAACACTTTTTTTAAGCCAAACAAGGATAAAAAGTCAAATAAATTTGTCGATTGTCGTTTTGTTTACATGCATTTAACGTACGCGTCATTCCCGCCAGCGCACCGCCCATCCGCAGGTCACGTAACTTCATTGTTTCCTTGAACATGTTCGACTTCCGGACTAGAATATCAGAATATAAAATGCCAAAATTTTGTTTTTAAAGGCAGGAGGAACTTGGACAATATTTTATTACGCGAAATAGAGGCTAAAAGTTTGTTATTTACTATGACTCACAAAGGTATTTACAAACGTAGATAATTCGAACGTGATCGAATAAAACATCTGATCATGCATTTAATTTATATTTCGAAATGCAATTTTGAAGGTCACGCAAATGTAACGTTTCAAAATGAAAATGAAAATGAAAAAAGAAAGAAAAATTTATAACAGAAAAAAAATTTTGTTATTATAATTGTTTTATTATTATTATTATTATTATTATTATTATTATTATTATTATTATTATTATTATTATTATTTTTTATTTTTATTTTTTTTGAGAGTAGAGACAGTTATACAACTGTACGCATAACGGAGGACATCGTATGCTACGTGGTTTTTCGTTCAATGAGGTAATCGCGACCATTCAAAGGGAGAAGGGGCACGTGCCCCTTTTTCGCAATGTTTATCACTGCTGTTAGATTTTAATGACCCCAGAATGTTTCGATAAAAATGGCTCAAACTTGACAGCAAAAAAGGGAAATTAAAACTTAATTTGGTTAGGTCACTACTTGATATCTATTGCATTTCGATCTCTAACAAACATCTTCCCGTTTCCACTGTTTCTTCGAATTTTGAGTACTCGGAACTTTCCGGAAAACGGTTTCCTGTTCAGAGGCCTCTTGTGCCGAATACCGCGGAAAAGAGGCCTCTCCTAGCAAGGAAGGAATACGGCTAAGTGCCACGGCTCTTATAGGTGCCCTTCACCATATAAGCGCCCACCCCCATCGATCAAATTAGCAAATATTAGCACCAGGCCAGGGGCGGCGCGGGATTTTTTCGTTGGTGGGGCATAACTGGGAATATGTGTAATATTTGCGCGACAGCGCTTATGATAAGTGCCGAAGGCACCAGAAACTAGGAGGGTCAGGGGCCATGCTCCCCCGGGAAGTTTGAAAATTTAAGTACATGCAGTGATTCAATTTTTCTTGCGTCATAGTTGTTCGAAGATATGTTTTGAGCCTTCTAAGGGCAGAGGCCGAGTGCTCACTCACAGCATTCGTGGCAGGTACACTGATAAGAAGTATTAAACAGTCACAAGCAGCAAGATACTCCCAACACTTGGTGGTAGAGTATTCTGTTATACGGCCCCAAATCTCTGTAACAACCTACCTAGCGAAATATCCAGCCTTGAATCTCTGTCAAATTTTAAATGCCATGTGAAAACATATGTTTTTAAACAAGCTTTTAATTTGTAGTAGTGTATTTGTTTCGTTTATTTTATTTTATTATATAAACTGCTGTGTTTTACAAGGATTTCTACCACCGAGAAATGTGGTATCTGAACACACGTAAAAATGCGATATTTTTACATGTGAAATTATTGATATTTGATAGTTTGAGAACATTTTAACCATTTATCTTGTCGTTTATATTTGAACAAGATACCGGACATTTTTAATATTTGTATTTATTTTTTACTGTACTTTGTAGAGCTCCGAGTTTACACTGGAGTATTTTAAACAATGAATTACATTTGTCGGGTTCTCGACTATATGGCATGGTTTTGGTTTATGGAATGGCTGATTCTTGTTTGTATAATGAACAGAATAATACATGGACGCTTGGAGATATGGAATTTATCTTCTCGTGTTCACATTCGATATCGAACGAGTGAGCGCAGCGAACGAGTGAGATATCGATGTGAACACTCGAAGATAAATTCCATATCTCCGCGCGACCATGTATTATTCTCTATATTCATCACTTATTGTTATTTTTTTTTTCATTTTTAAATATTTCTACTTGCTTGTAAATTTAATTCGTTTTTAGTCTTTCTTTTTAACTTATTGTAAAGCGCATTTGATCATGTCCCATGGAAAGTTGCGCTACGTAAGTTTTAACTACTACTATTAATAAGCCCTTTACAACTTCTGAGAAATAATCAACAGCTGCACTGGGGAGGCTCAGATACTCCACTACATTGTTCAATGCAAGGTCTGTCTTAGTACCGAGCTGCGCTCTGAGAGTTTGTTGCTTTGGCAGCAGCAAATTGCCCTCCAAGAGTCGTCTCCATAAAAATCACAGACAAAATCTTGAAGATCCTTTATCTAAAAAAATCACAGAATATTTCTTTCACGAATTCTAATTCATTAAATCGCCTCATACAGTGTATGATCATCTGGTCGAAGAATCTTAGCTTGCCACACTAAAGTATATCCCAGCCTGCGCAGTTTTGAGTTGTGCCAAAGTTGAAAGTTGGTGAGGCAAATAATGCCTTACCTGCCCCACCTGTAGCTCTGCCATTGCAGGCTGAGCTCCTTTAGCCTGCAGTGCAGGCGTGTTTATGGCAGAGCTAGGTCGTCACTCGATTCCATCCACCAAACTGACATCCTCCTCTCACAAGACATTTCACTTTTCTTATATGAAATTTCTTGATGAAATGTTCATAAAAGTCAAAGAGTGTTCAATTTTTAAGGAAAAAAAAAATTCAGGATAGAATGAGTAGGATGCGAACTCGGAGCATCCGATCTGGAGTGCATCACTCTAACCCCTACACCACAAGGAGTTGGTGACAAATAGTGGTTTGATTTAAATGTAAAACCCTAACCCTAACCCTACTTTGTGTACGAATCATTAATGTGTCAACGTCAGTTTGGCGGATGGAATTTAGTGTAGGCCCAATGAGCTCAACCAGATTGGAATCCAGCGGTTTTAGTGAAAACAAGGGATTGAGTGGGGAGCTCAGTCTCGCGGGCTCATAAAACGTGGTCTCGGTCACGTGTCATTTAAGGACAGAAAATTAAACTAATTTTCAAACAAATTTTCTTTTCAAAAGGGTTCTTGGTTTTGTAATAGAGTACGCTTGAATTTCTAAGCTTTCGAATAAATCATAGCTGACACGCTTTTATCTCTTGTAGCTAATTTAATAGCTAGTGGCAGTAAAGGCAAATACAAGCCCGCAGTGAAAAGTATATTTTTTGATGAGGAACATGAGGTAAAAAATAGAAAATGTTAAATCAGTCTCGAGAACAGTCCTCCATGGCTTAGTCAGTTAAGCTAAAGTTCCATCCATAGTATCGTGAAAAAAGCGAGCAGATTCCATTATTTGCTGTGCTTCCATCCACTCCAACATGAAAACGCCAAGAACCGATAAGCTGAGCACTTTTTTGCTTTCGATACATTTTGACCGTAAGCCTGACTGAAGCTGACCTTTTCAGATGGACAAACCCATCTTCTGGTAGACAGCGTAAGTGAAGTGGAGGAGCACCGGATACAGGAACCGTCTACATTTCCGCCCATAAATAATCTCACTGACTGGAACTGTTGTTTGGCAATAAATTCACTTACCGATACAGTAGGAACTCATACGCTAAGAACAATTCTGATGCAACTCCCCTTTCAACTCCCAATACGATGAGCTGAGGTTTATACCTGCTTAAGATAATATAAAAGGGCGGGCACAAATATTTCAGGTGAAGATGCAAACGCGCTTGCTGTCCTTTTACAAAGGCACTAGACACGACACTGCAAGCATCGGATTTTCCGTGCAAAGGAATTTAAGCTTTTGCCGCATCTTTGTGACTCCAGACAAACGTTTAAGGACAATATACCCAATAAGACTAAAATATCCGAGATAAGCTGCAGATAAGCTGCCGATATATTTAGCCCAGCAGCATAAAAATGCTGGAAAATGTGGCTGGGTCAAGATAAAGTAACGATGTAAGGCTGACTCTACAGCTAGCCAGAAATGTACTTTTTTTATCATGATTTCCTTTTTTTCGAAATACTTTTTAAGCTGCAAATTAAGCTAAGGAAACCAGTGACTACTGCTGACTACAACCATAAAGACCCGTCCGGCACCTTCGCTTTGAACGTTGGCGTCGGCCCTCGCTACCCAGAACAATATTATATTAGTGTGTAGTTGTTTGCATACCGGAACAATTTCAGTAAATAATTCAAGGATTATAAAACATTCCTTGTTGATGATCAGCTTAAAACAAGAGTGCTGTCTAGCCGAACCTCAAATCAACAAGGCGCCAGATTAGAGAGGAAGGGTGAGCCTTGCCGGCCTACGTACAACACGAGATACACTCAGCTTTTATTGTATCGGGAAAGGAAACTTAGAACAAGAGGCTACCTAACAATTAACAGCATCCGCAAACGATCAGGCCTGATTTCTTAATGGGGCCGAAATTGTATTAATTTGTGTAGAAATGATGCATCGGTACTTCAGGGGCCGATCCCGATTTAGCTTTTAAGAAGAGGGAGGGATGCATGGTTGGATTTGGGCAAGAATTCAATTTCTAATACAACTAATGCGATCGATATTTTGCGTGCCTTTTTGCAAATGTTGGACTATTAACTCTATTTAATATTTTTCTGTTCCAATTCTGTCTGAAATCCTCCCAGACATGCCCTCGATCAAAGTTGACGGTTTCCTTTTTAGGCAATTTGCTTGACATGAACAATTAGTCAATGATCAAGAAATTACCTTTTTTCTCATCCCAAAAAGTTCACTTTCTTTCTGGCTATCCTTATTAACTGGACTCGCAGTATGCCATATATATTTTGCAATGACGTGAAAAAGGAAAGGGTGCTTATTTTAGACCTCCAGTACTAAAAATAGGGTACGAGTCTTGGCCCATTCACTACATGCAGATAGTTGTATTCGTGACAGGGCACGTTTTCTTGCCCACATGCAAGCTTTCCCCCTTAGCTCCAAGCCTTTCGCTTGTCTCGGATCGAAAACGAAAGCAGTGTTCGTCGAGAGAGCTTGAGCGCGGAGCTAGGCGTTTGCTAGGTGCTCGTTTATTTAGATCCAGTTCTACCCATGTGAAAAGCCCTGGTTTGCAATTTTCCGTGAATGTTGAATCCCACTCACCACACACCACACGTTAAAATCTTCGGATCAGAAACTTCTTTGACGAAAAGAACACCAAGGTGCTCCTGGGTTCCATTTTTTTCTGAATTCTTGCCCATGCCAGTATACAGTTAAATTATGAACCCCCCCAAAGCCGGCTTATGTCAATTCGCGGGAAACAACTAACGATATCATAAACGTATCCTAAATGAAACTGATATGTGATATATGCCATAGGTTTAGAGTATGGGGGTCAGTACAGGCAGGCTTATCCCTGGCTTGTGTCCCCAAGTAAATAAACTATTTTAATTCCAAGGAAAGGACACATCATTCAGGTCATGAATGATGTAACAGACCACACCCTCGAGATGATTAGACTAGCTGTTATACTAGTTTAAATATTTGCCTTTTCAAAGCTGCCCTTCTGCGTTGTCTTGTTCTCTATTCCCCAGTTAACCTGTTCCAGTTTCCGACTTGTTGGGTCCGCGGAATTGAGAAAGGACCAACCCGAAAAAAAAACACCGTAGGAAACCCCTTTTCGCGCGCCATTCACTTTCGCGTCTTCCCCACTCTTTCGCGCATTCCCACTATCTGAGAGCCTGGAACAGGCTATTCCACAGATTCAATGCAAGTTTTTGTGTTTCTCAGTCAGTCACGCACTCATTCCCGTCGTTGGGGACTGCAGAGGAGTTTGTGAAAAATCATAAGTCTACCACTATAGTCTTCGAATGCAACCGTCTCTCTTTACTCCTCGCTCCAAGACTGATGATATTTCTCTCCCGCGAAAGGGAGTGAGGAGAGAAGGCTGCTCTGTATTTGTAGGCTAAGGGAGACCATTGCTGATTGATGATCACTGCCGACTACCTCCCCAACAAGACCGCTCCCTTAAAACGTTATTCCATTAAGCTGATCAGGATAATCGGATGAGACAATCTTCATCCGGTTTCCGGTTGGCTCACGAGTCACTGACGATGTGATTCTTATTAACCTTGACATACACATCATAAGGGGGGGTTAATTGAATAGATTCGGTAGTTTCTGTTGCTAAAACTAGAAAATTTTGGAACGGTAATAAAATGTGGTACAATCGCAGTTTCAGTACACTTGACGTCCTCTGGAAAATTATTCGTTAGTTTTTTTGTTGTTGTTGTTGTTTTTTTTCACTTTATTTTATTTTTATATTTTTTGATATAGTCTTTTCTTTTTGTGCTGTTTTTCAGCCTAGGGTGAATATTCCCATTTTTCTGCCAATTTTGGACTGAAAATATCCTTGTATTAGTCTCATACTTTTCCGTTTTAGAATGCACTGGAGGACACGCTGGGCGGAGAGACAGAACGCCCTACGTTGTTTTTCTTTTTAGAATTATATGCTTTTCAGCCTTGGATTTATTCTCATCATATTCTTAAGATTTTGCAAATTTCAGCCTATAGAAAAGAAGAGTGTATGAAGAAGATACATTCATATACACCTGAACAACAATTGAGTAGAAAATGTGAAGGAAACCAGTTCTCTTCAAGAGAGCCGGTGACAATTAGTCTTCGTCTACATAGCGCACTATGAAACGTCCAGTTCGGCCAAGAGACTGGGTTCCAGCTTTGAGCACGCGGAGGTGTATTTGGTTTGTATTTTGTTTTGCATCGGTTTATTGCACACAACGAACGCTTGTTTGAGCTATTTCTCATTGTTTTGAGGTCTTTCGAGGTAATCACAGTTTGTGGATATAACTGACTGTAGAAGGGTAGCTTAATCTTAGAAAATATGGCATGCGCACGTGAAGAATCTTCTGAATCTTCGTTGGAGTTCGACCTGTGTTCTGATGACTGTGATGATTCTGACAACTCTTTTGATGATAATGAGCCATCAAAAGTCTATGAAGCTGCTAAATCTGGAGATGCTGCGTTACTTAATGAACTTCTTCAAGATATGGATGATAGTGAAAGAGAGCATACATTCGAAGCCACGTTTGTGGAGTTAATAGAGGGACAACTGACACCACTTCTTGCTGCATCAATGGAAGGGAAGACAGATTGTGTAAAAGTACTTCTAAGGTACAAGGCAGATGTCGACGGACGTGGACGTGTGCTCCGATATGGGCATGATGGTGGTAGGTATCGTTTGTGTACACCGTTGTTTGTTGCTTCGGGTAATGGACATGTGGATGTTTTGAATTGCCTGATTGAAAATGGAGCTGATGTTAATGCAGTTACCCCAGATGAGGGCTGTATCCCACTAATGGATGCAAGCTTCAATGGAAGAATTGATGCCATAGAGTTCCTTGTTAAACATGGGGCTAACTTAGATCATCAAGACAAATATGGTAATACTGCTCTGCATTATGCTGTCCATGATCCCATTCCAGACAAGCAAGTTGAAGTCTTTCAAACACTTCTGAGTCTTGGAGCTTCTCAATTGTACAATAAGCAACGCTTAACTCCACTTCTGTTTGCCTGTAATAAAGGCATGATTTCATTGGTGGAGAAATTGCTTTTGGAGGTAGATTACACAGATGAGCAAAGAATCGATGCACTTGAGCTTCTTGGTGCCTCACTTGCTACCACAAATTTGCATTCTAAGCGATATAGGAGAGGGTTTGACTACATTGAGGAAGGAATGGGAGAAAGGTTTGAAGATCCCTCACACCCAGTGTTGAAACAACCAGTACAACCAATTGAAGCTTACCAGAATAGAAGAGAGAGTCAAAATCTTGAAGAACTTGCCCAGATAGAAAATAACAGACGTACCATTCTTATGGAGGGGCTTGTCATTAGAGAGAGGATTTTAGGAACTGATAACATGGAACTTATTGAACCTATTCGTGAAGTTGCTGAGTATTTTTTTGACCGGTATCGAAACTTAAATGTGTCAATTGGTTTGCACAGACATGCAATGAAGATAGCTCGACTTTGCCATCAATCAGCCTTCTCTGATTTATGTTCACTGATTGCTATTTTAAGCCAAAAATTTGGGAGCAACGTTCATCCAAGGGAAGAAGAATTACTTGAATTGCTGGAGCAAACAGTACTTGAATATGAGTATGAGAAAAAGTTGAAGAATGAACTTCAAGAAAGATCAGAGAAAATCTCTCCTAACAGCACAATGTTCAGAGAATTGCTCTATTCATCTGCCAGGCTTGTTCAAGTCATTGCTAAATGTGAAGAAGTCAGAACCTCAAGTGTATTATCATTGCTGAAAAAACTTCTCAACCTCAATCCTCAAGATGATCTTGGGAATACATTGTTACACAAGGTGGTGATAAAGCGCAGCAAGAAAGATACTTTCCCATGCCCTGTTACCACAAAACTTCTTTTGGACGAAGGTGTCAGTGTAAATGCCACCAACTACATGGGGAATACACCACTTCACAAAGCCGTAACTGGAAAGCTTGGCAATGACAAGATCCACCTTGTGACAAGCGTATTGAAAATTTTGCTTGAGAGGGGTGCTCATCAAGATTTTGTCAATCATAATGGCCAAACTGCCATGGAATTGGCACAAACTGATGAAGCACGTGCAACTCTTTCAAATTACAGAAACTTTGAGTTAAAGTGTCTTAGTGCAGGGGCTGTAAGAAAGTTTGGACTTCCCTATTTGGACGTGGTGCCAAAAACACTAGAGAAATTTGTCAGTATGCATTAAGGTTCATTACCATGCTTAAGTAGCACACAACTTTGAGATAAGATGGATCTGCGCTGAGTAGGTTGAGTCAATGAAATGCTTTGATGTTCTTTGATCCCATCTTTGGAGGTACTGCAGCTACATGTCAGTGGCAGATCCAGGGGAGGGGCCCGGAGGGCCCACCCCCTCTCCCCCCTTATTTTTGGACCAAACGAAAAAAATTTGTTCCAGACCAGGCCCCCTAACCCTAACCCTTATCTCAGGGTCTGGATGACCAGGCCCCCCCTTATCTGAAGGTCTGGATCTGCCACTGCATGTATACAGTTTATTTTGCATGGCTTGTTCAACTGATATTTGGACATTCTACATGTGGGCATTATTTGAGGGCATAGTAGGCCCTCATTAATTTTAATAGACTGCATTGCAGTCATAATCTTATCCCTTTTAGTAACCTTTGTGAAGCAACACTGAGATCCTTGTTCTGCGCCCTGAAAGACGCAACCAGTTACCCGAGTGCCTGTCAAGTTTCTCTTCAATCTAATTGGCAAATCAACAATGGCTTTTTAACAGGACTTTTATGGCATACACTCAAATCCTGGGCCCAGTTGTTTGAAGGCCGTTTAGGGCTAATCCGGGTTTAAATTTTAACTTGGGTTTTTTTCTTTTGTTCAAATGCATTTTCTGGGATGATTTTCCCTATCCTTTTCAGAGCATCCATGCTATATTCACATTGTAGATAAAAAGAATTAAACTGAATTTAGCTTTTGTGTTTGAATTCAAATGTCGCTTTAACCCAGCCCTGGTACATAGGTGGGACCCCCAGAACAGGGATTTCAGCACTGGCTCGCAGATGGACCTAACCAGATATTTAGTTTTGTCCGTGGTGCAGGCTGTCATTAGGATGATTTTCAGTTGGCCTGTAGCTGAGGCTGGGTCCACTGTTGTGTGGAAATCGAAGGACTGTTTTGGGAGATGGTTTTTGACCCAGTTTCTACACCAAATTCATACTAGCCAATGAAAGGAGGGGGTGATAACATCCCAAACAGTAGCCTGTCAAAACAGCTGTCTCTCCTCTCTCCTTGCCACTTGGGACATTTCACCAGGAGAGATGTCTGGGCCTCGGTGATAGAAATTCCATACTGATGACGTAAATCAGTGTTTACATAATTAAACCAGTAAACCCACATAGGGTTCCAAATGTGATTTGTTTGATTTTATGTTTCTCCTGGTGGATTTTGGTACCTTTTTGTGTTCTTCTGCGAACAAGCTCCAGTGAAGCTCAAATGCTTATTCTAAAGAGAAATATATTCCATGAATATTTACTGCTTTGTAATGCATCTGTAGATTCATCACACTTACATTTGACCTTTGTGGCCTTTTGTCATTTTGTCTGTCATTCGTTAACTATAGCTAAAACAATGTAACTACTACGTTGACCATTCAGAGCTCCTGACCAGATTCTGGACAGATTTTACATCACCAGTATGGAATTTCTGTTGCTGATGCACACTGTCTTTCATAGCAAAACATCCCTAGCGGCAAGAAATGAAGAGAGACAGCTGTTTTTGCAGGTTACCCACACAGTTTCATAGTGCAATTGGACACAACATCGACCCAGCCTCACCTTCAACTTGGAAATGGCCAAAAGATGTACATGTAGGTGAGCGGGTGTATTAACCTTTTAAGCCCTAGTATCCAAATACAAACTCTCCAGACTGATCTCCATACATTTCCTGCAAGAATTGGTTAAGAGAATTTGATAGCAGATCAAAGCTTTTCCCATCAGGTGATTATTTCATTGATTCTCACAACATTTTCCTTTGATTATGTATTGATTCTGTTGGGAGAAAATTGACTTTGGTCACTCTTGGGACCTAAAGGGTTAAGTTACAGTCAAACCCCATTTTACGGACACCCACTTTACGAGCACCTCATCATTGCAGACCATTGACTTTGTCCCTGGGGAAAGAAAGCCCTTACATTTGCTCTAAATCTAACCTGCTTAATAAGGACACCCTTGTTATAGGACACTTTCTATGTTCTCTTCATAGTCCCTATTAACATGGTTTGACTGTAGTTCCTCAGCACAGGGTGCAAAGAAAGTCGGTTTTACAGCCTGCCATTTGGGTAAGCAGTAGGTAGTATGTACTAGCCCATAAGTCATTTCAATTAGCCCCAAAACCCTTTTTGATTAGCAGGATTGATTACAATCCTTCTGTAATTTGAATGTCCCCAAAACACAGCACTTGCCTGTTGGGCAAGTTAAGAAAAAAATCACTAGCCCAATACGCTCTTCTCACGTATGGTAATATGCCCGTCTAACCTTGTTTTTGAGTAAAAAATCCTTTGAAATGCTAATCAGACGACGTTTTCGTATTTGAATTTCAATAGAATTTTTACCCGTAAACGAGGTTAGACGGGCATATTACCATATGTGAGAAGAGCGTATAGCAAAATCAACTAGCTCTGGCTATCGGACACGACTTTCTTTGCACGCTGTCAGCATGAGATAGTTTAGAATAGGATTAAGATACAACAAGCAACACAGTCATTCGCTGCTGGAACCTCTGGCCTTTTTAAAAATTCAGTATGTTTTATATTTTTATAGTGTGTTTTATGATAATATTCCATCCCAAAAGTTGACCAGCCTAAGATTTGAGATACAATGTGGGGTAAAAATATTTTTGATGGCCTTCTCCCATTGATTGATGGAACAATTTGTTAGTGAGCTTGTTGTCTATTGGTCTGTGTATTGCAGGCACTTTGCAAAACATTTGAAGGACACATTCAGTCATCATTGTTTTCTTAGCTTTTGAACCTAATTTCGTTCTTGTGTTACTCGTTGTTTTTTAACCAAAAATAATGATTAGTGGACAGTACACGTACATGTACATTTTAGCTTTCTTGTTTTCATACACACGTTTTGTTAGTTGAAAGTATTCGTTTTTCTAAGACATTAAATGTGAAGTGCATAGTAACAGCATAGAATTGACACTCATTTCATGATTTGTAAATATGAAGTGTTCATTATATGAAAATTAGTTAAGTAACAGTAATCATTTTGGGCTGTAAAAGGTATATAGTAACCTAAATCCTTTATTAAGCACCCCAGGGGGTTGATCTATTTCAAGCACGTTTCATGACGTTTGGCAGGGGCTTAACAGACATGGGGGACGTATTATATTCTTTATTTAGCAAAGACAATGATTCTAAATCTAAATCTAAATATCGTTATGTCGGCAAAATCGTTTGGGACATCACGCCAACTCTAAGATAATAATAAATAAAACTATACTAAAATATACAAAACTATTAAAAAACTATTAAAAACTACTGATAAAAAATAAAACTAAATTAGTTTGCTTTTAAAAATACAGAGGGATTGGCTGGAAACAGTTTCTTCTGGAAGTTTGTTCCATTCAGTTATTGTCCTGGGAAAAAAAGAAAATCTAAAAATATCTTTATGTCCTTTCGGTACAATAAATTTAAAATCATGGCTTCCCCGGGTTCTCCTTTCTTTGCTTGTTATCAAATAATCCCCCCAATCCCCATCTAGGACGCCGTGGCACATCTTGTATATAGTGGAGAGCCTTGCGTGTCTTCTCATTGTTTCAAGTGTGTCCCACTGTAGGTCTTGCAGCATTTCCGTCACGCTCGTTGTTCGATCGTAATTTCCAGTGACAAAGCGGGCTGCTTTCCGCTGTACCCTTTCTAGAGCGGCTTTATCTTTCTGGTAATGTGGGTCCCATGCGCTACAGGCATACTGGAGTTTTGGCCTCACAAGTGTCATATACACGGTTTCTTTCACTGACTTTGGACAATTCCACAGGTTTCGCTTGATAAGTCCCAAGACCTTATTTGCCCTAGATGTGATTGTTTCAATGTGTGGTGACCACCTCATTTTGTTATCGAGGACTACCCCCAGATAAGGGTGAGATTCCACTTCTTCTAGGATTTGTCCACAGAATACGTATTCCCGCTTTGGTGGATCTCTCTTGGTTGTAAAACACATGATCTTGCACTTTGAAGGATTAAATTCCATCTTCCATTTTTGTTGCCAATCTTCTAATCTATCAAGTCCTCTTGGAGATCGGCTGTGTCTTCATCACAACAAATTGATTGTGAACCAGAACTCAAATTAGAAAAACTCAAGTAGGAAGTGATGCAACTGAAGGTCAAAAACAAATTGGAACCTCCAGCAAGTGAATACCAGTAGAAGAAACCTGACCAGATCAGTCCATGTGAAGTGTTATAGTATTGGTTAATTATTAAAGTCTATTATGCATCAGTTAAGAATAATTATGGAGAGGAGAGGGGGACACATTAACTTTAATTTCTTCCCCCGGGAAAGGAGGGCTCATTTGAAAGGGGGAGGCTTAATATAGGATTGAAGGTAGTTTAATTTCTTTATCTTAACTTTTAAGAGTCAATTTGCAAATGTTCGCAAATACTTGATTGTTCATGGTTTATTCCTCTTTTCATAAGATAAATTACATATAGATTTAGCCAGGGCTAAACGCGAAGCTCCTGCTATTAAATTTATTGTTTAAATCAAATAAAATTGTAATCCACAAATCAGTTAACTTTAGGGAAAATTTATATGACTTTTGCGGGAAAGACTAAGTGATATTAGAGGAAAAATAATTTGCAAACAGTCCAAGAATGAAACAAATCTCACATCGAGTTAATAGTCTCATATGTACACCCAAAAAATAGCAATCGTGCACCTTTGATCACAGTTAATTAGGCTTGGAAAACAAATTTTTCCCGAACAAAATAACTCAGTCTCCCACCTACACCACCTTTGTTTTGAGGGAAGAGGAACAAAATAGGGAGGAAGAAATGGCCCGAAAAAGAAAGGAGGAGGGGAAAATTGGGGCGAAAATGTAAAGAGGAGGGAGAAAATGAAATGTTGGGAGTAGGGAGATATCGATTAGAAGGTATTTTTTTCGCTTTTTTTTAACTTGCGTGATGACAAGGGATGGGGGCACGGGGAGTATGACGTACACTGCGATCCACTTTGAGACATCCCACGTTACCAGGTTTAAAATTGGCGACGAGCAACACACGACTCCTGCACTTGGTCGTTAAGGAAGTTATCTGACCTTCAGAGCTTCGCTCTAACTAATACGTCCTTTAGGGATTTTCCCTTGCGATATGATATGAGGGGAGGCCCCTTAGAGATTTTTCTTAGCCGTTGTTGGTTTTGTGTACATGTAAGGTGCCGTTTCCCCATTAGTGTTCTCTTCGGGCTAGGTAAAGCCAAGTGGTATGTGTAACAGAAGGTAGTAGTTTTTTACGTGCGGATTTGTTTCTCTGTCGAAGAGCTGTTGGCGAATTTTACCTCAAAGAGGTACTTTCGCACAATTACAGCGGCAGGGTAGCCTCTTTCTATCAAGCGATTTTCGAAATTTTTGATATTTTCCTCAAAATTGGTTTGAGAAGAATTTGTCCTTAGATGCCTGAGCGCTTCTCCTTTAATAAAGCCTTTCTTCACGCCTGGTAGTTGACACGAGTAGAAGTTCGTTTTCTGAAAGGTTTCTGTTGGTTTGTGATGTGTTTGCACGTCTAGGATAGATTTCTTGTAGAATCTAACCTCTTGTACACTTTTGTGTCCAAGAAAATGATCTCTGTTTGACATCTCAGCCGTGAATTTTATAGTGGAGTGAAAGTTATTTTTCTTTTTCCACAAAGCTCTAGACTTAGGTCCCATAGGGAAAACACATCGGTTCAGTACAACTATCTCAATATTTGGCTTTCTATTCTGGCCCCAGCTGTTCAAACGTTGGATAGCGCTACCCACCGGATAAACTGAATCACTATCCAGCGGATTAGTATTGGGGAAAATAATTGTACTGCTATCCTCTGGATAGAGATTTATCCGGTGGATAGCGCTATCCAGCTTTTGAACAACCGAGGCCTGGCCATGAAGTTGTTAGCAGAAGCAACGGCCATCTTTGTTCCCATGGCTGTTCCATAGGTCTGTAGGTAGTTGCTACCGCAATATTGGAAAGAATTTTCTGTTTATATAAGTATTTTTCTTAGATACTTGGTAGGTATAGAGGCTTTCTCTCCATAAAAACCTTGGTATGCATGACATACGGTGGTTACGCCCTCTTCGTGTGGTGTGTCAATGTGGAGGCGAAGCTCTGAGGGTCAGATAACTTCCTTTACGACTAAGAGCAGGAGTCGTGTGTTACCCGTTATTTCGTTGGAGAAATTGCCCCAAAAGGTAGGGAGGAGGGAGATTTACCCTCCTGTACCTGCCCCCTCTATTTTATAAGGTTAATTAGACACCCCCAAAAGGCCTGTTATAAGACTCGACAGTCCTCGGGGGCAGCCAATCTACAAGTTAGTTATATTTTATCGGTTGCATTCCTCGACTGTTTAAAAGGGAGGCCACAACAAAAAATCAGGCCGGATTTTACGAAGTTTACTATACAAAATCTCGCTGATAAATCCTGTGGCGTGTAAACCAGCCTTTTGTACTAAGGTAAACAGTACTATCAGGCGCTGTTTGTTTACCGCACAGACTTCGAATAGAATTTGTTAGTTTTTGCATTATTTAAACCTATAATTATGCAATTTTGAAAGATAACTGTTGTATTCATTCAACATTCAGGACGGTCAAAGCACCCCGGGGGAGGGAGTCCGCATATGAAAGGGGTGGGGATGCTCGTTGGAAATTTTGAATTAAACCCCTAAAGGAGACCTATTTGGGCGTGGCTCAAGCTTTTTTTGACCCCTAAAAGAGACCATTTAAAACACAGACAATATATATTTTTTTATATTTTTTCGCGTGCAACCCTAAACAAGACCTTCACGGCTAAATATGATGGCGTTTTGCCCAGAACACCCTAAGTGAGACCAAAATCCGAAATTTACACCCCTAAGGGAGACGACAAGCATCCCCACCCCTTTCATATGCGGAGTCCCCCCCCCCCCCCCCCCGGGCAAAGCACGCGCTTCCCTTGCAGAACAAATTATAAAATTGATAACATTATAAAAAGCTTTCACGAAGAGAATTCCGCACGGTCGGGAATGTTCAGTCAGATCGATCTGCCCATTGTAGTATGAAGTATGCAGGGTAATACAGTCAACTTTTGCCATGCGGACACCCCGCTATAACGGACACCCCGATAATCCCAAGCAAAAATGAATTATAGATGTTTGACTGAAATAAACTCCCGCTAATACGAATAATTGCTAATAAATGAGGACACGAACTTAAGGTCCCCACAGTGTCCGCTATAAAAGGAGCTGACTGCAATAGGCTTTTAGTGAAAACGCAAAAAAAAAGACCATTTGACCTATTTAATTAAATTCATTCCAAAATCACCCATACGGCCCTGGGAGTCGCTTCTGACTTTTGACAAGCGCCAAATTTGCAGTGCGAGCCGTTTAAATGAACAGCAACAGAGTTACGTTTCAACATAATAAAGAAAATCCTGAGTCATGTATAAAACGTTGCAGATTTAAGCTTGAGTTTTCAGTTTTAAGCCGGCTTCCCGGAGCGGCTATTTTTCAAAATGAACTCGAGGCAAAAATAGCGCTCAAAGCTTTTTCTTTACAACCAACATTATAACTAAATATTCTTCAGAACGTTTTCTTTCTACTCATTTGTGGTCAGAAAATGTATAAAGGCTCTTCAGTCAGAAGTGCACGTACTCGGTCAGATCTTGCCTAGTCCCTAGGCCTCATTATCCCGCGCGGTCAATGAGTTTCGGGTCACGTGGACTAGGCAAGGTCACATCATTGTCTCAAATGTTACAAACTTGCATAACTAGCCGCATAAACTGCGTTCGACTTCATGAAACCAGAAAAAACAAACAAACATCAAATGTAATAATTACTCAGGCTTACCAGTTGAAAGCCGTCAGGTAAGGCTAGAATCGCTTGAGACTTTTCAACCCTCTTTGATACGCATCCGGCAAGATGAAGTAGAGTGTTAAAGCTCATTTTGAAAACGATGATTTCCGATGACTTTGACAAGCGGCACATTTCTCAACCAAAAACCCAATAAATAAACCAGCCATGAACAACAGAAGAATCTTGATAGCCAGGGGCGTAGCCAGCTTTTCGACTAGTTGTAGGCCTGGCCGACTTTCATTTCCTTATATCCTGAAGCTTGCACGCATGACTAGTATGCACTGACCTCAACAATACTTTGAGCTCTTTTAGGCTTTGAGCTTTTTAGCTCACCCTAACAACGCATAATTTATTACAAGGGGGCGGTAGAGTGATCAAACCAAACATTTGTAGGCCCGGGCCTACAGGTCTATGGGCTGGCTACGCCTGTGGTATAGCAGCGGTATTTCATTTTGTTCATCCATTGGAAAAAGACAGTTAAAAACATCATAAGATGACACAAAACTCTGTCAGCTTCAGCTATCAGTAGAAACAAGTTTCCACATGATACCTAAATTGTATAGCTTAAAAAGAAAGTAACCCCAGGCTAGTGGTCAAGGTCGTCCAAGAACGAAAGTTCTACTCATGACCGCAAGCAGGTTCTAAGACACCACCTCCGCCCGTGGGGGGACAAGAGCACTTCCTATAAGGGTCTATATGAAAAGGGAAGCTCAGGCCGAAATGGGTACCTTTTTCAGGCTTCAGGTACATTGTATATAAAAAGTTAGGAATTTCAACAGTTGAATCTTATGAAGGGGTAGGAAAAATCTGTCATTTCGGTCTCTAAAAGTACCCAAAGGAGCTGACAGATGCTTTTTTTTATGGTAGTGAAAAGCTAATTATGAAAACTTCCTGGTTTAGTGATTTATTCATATTTAAAAGACAGTGCATTTACAGTAGTAAAAGGGATGTATCGTTCTAAACTAGGTATACAAAGGGGGCACCATTTGTCAGTAGCAGGTGTATAAAAGGGTAAGGGGCTGGATCGGGTGCGCAGTCTCCCCGGGAAAAAAACGTTGGTTGAGTGCTCCTCCAGGGGGGCCGGGGCAGCTCCGTGTCCTGAGGAGATGAGAAGTTTGCTTTATCGACTGATCATGAGATCATGAATAGCGTGTGGGTAAACGTTGTATCCAGATTACATTATCAAACTTTACATCCATTCACATGATTTATAATGACACAAAATCCGCAACTGGTCGAACTGCAGAGAACTCTGCTCAGATCTTCTCAATATCTACTGTAACAGCACCGTCTCTCACGAACGCGTCGTTATTCAACGGTACCCTCCTAAATGATGAGGAATGGGTTTTTTTTATGATCTGCATCGTTCTTTTTGTAATTCGGGAAACATTTTTTGTGCACGCAATTCAAAAGTTTGTTACGAGAAGGAAATATATCTTTTCGATTTCCGCGTTCGCAAAAGGAGAAGGTTTGAATGAGGGCATCATTAAAACAACTAGAGCAAATACTATGAGTAATAACTAAAAAGCAGACATTATAATGGACATACATCAGAAGTGCAATTGGGGCATGTTAGGAATCTGAAAACCGCATCCTAAACGTGGGAAAATACGCTTGAGCACTGTCATGATGACTTCGGGGAAAAAAGGAACACTTTCTTATTGTTTCCACCCAAATGACGTAGAAGGTTGAAAAGTTATTGAGTATCCACACCACAAAATAACACAACACAACACCAAATTCTTTATTTGCATCACCATAAAGGAATTACAGTATTGCAAAAGCTATTAATCTAAATTTAAGTACAGTATTGCAAAAGCTATTAATCTAAATTTAAGTACTAATTCAATAATAGCTCACCATCAGCCAGGGAGGGGGAGTGGGGAGGGGTGTTGGGTGCTTCATAATCAATATGACGAGGGTGATCGCAAGGGGGCGAAAATCAAAGCCGAAATAAAATCTCTGGACACAAAATTAACCCACAAAAACTCCCGTGCCGAATTTCCAAGCCTTAAAAATCCCCACAATGGATTAAATGATATAACAAGAAAAAAACAAAGGAAGTTGAAGGTTGGTGGTTGTTTATTTATTGTACCATCTGAACTTTTCCTCATCTGGTATTCTACAACCACGAGACCGCATACGCGCGCGGTATTGGAATGTACTGCTACACCACTCTTCAAATTATTTTGAGGTTTTCACCCCCAAAACATTTCTACTTAAATCAAGGCATCCCCCCCTCAAATTAAAAATTTTTCTACCCAAAAAATCCTAAAAATTGAAAATTTCAAGTACTCAGAGTATACCCCCCGGACCATCAGAAGCTTTGCATCGGTTGTTTTCATCCACCAAGGATACGTGTGCGAAACTCTTAAAAACACACCGAGCCATGTAACCACATAACCTGAATCAATATGGGAGGAGAGCATGACTCATCATCTCAACTTTTATCCGGGTATGATAAGGGAATGGATAGAAATGAACAGTAGAACATAATAAAAATAACCAAAACGGTTTTTGAAGCATCCAGATGATGCCTAAATTGTATAACTTAAATAGAAAGTACCGCCCAGGCTAGTGGTACAGGTCGTCCAAGAACGAAGACTCTGCTTATGACCGCAAGCCCGTGGGGGGAGAAGAGCACTGCCTATAACGGTCTATATTAAAGGGAAAGCTCCGGCCTTCAGGCTTCAGGTACAATGTACATAAAAAGTTAGGAATTTCAAAAGTTGAATCTTATAAAGGGGTGGGAAAAATCTTTCACTTCGATCTCTAAAAGGACCCAAAAGAGCAAACGGGGACATTTTTTGGCTGTGAAAAGTCAATTATGAAAACTTCCTGATTTAGTGATTTATTCATAAAAGACCGTGCATTTACAGTAGTAAAAGGGATGTATGGTTCTAAACTAGGTATATAAAAGGGGTACCGTTTGTCAATAGAAGGTGTATAAAAGGGTAAGGGGTTGGATCGGATGTGCAGTCTCCGCGGGAAAAAAAATTTGGTTGAATGCTCCTCTTTGGGGCCGGGGCAGCTCCGTTTCCTGAGGAGATGAGAAGTTTGCTTTATCGATTGATCATGAGATCATGAACAGCGTGTGGGTAAACATTGTATCCAGACTACATTATCAAACTTTACATCCATTCACATGATTTATAATGACACAAAATCCGCAACTGGTCGAACTGCGAAGAACTCAATATCTATAACAGCACCATTATTCGACAGGTACCTTCCTAAATGATGAGGAATGGTTTTTTTATGATCTGCACCGTTCTTTTTGTAATTCGGGATACTTTTTTGTGCACGCAATTCAAAAGTTTGTTGCGAGAAGGAAATATATCCTTCGGACTTCCGCGTTCGCAAAACGAGAAAGTCTATCACTGACTGGAATAGCCTACCAAGTTTAACAATGGATTTAACTGCAAAATTTAAAGCCACCATCTCTGATTACATTTCTTCAGTGTGACGTTCACCCGTTTCGATTTATTGTATTATTTATTTTTATATTTCCTAGTAGTAGCACTTTGGTTATTAGTTAGGGGCTTGCGAATGTGTCTGTTTTATTTTGAGCGCGCGCATTATTTGTTTATTTATTTAATGGACATGTACATTTAGTTCGTTTATTAACGTCTTAATTTTACTTTGCGTTATTTTCCTCACTTATACATTGTCCGTGACTGTGCTTACATGGTGGGTGGCTCCTCCTAAAATGTTCTGCAATTGGTATAAAATTTAATGGAGCCGAAACCAATTGTGGAATTGCACGCATTTTAGGCATCCTACTGATGAACAGTTGCGACACGTAGATATATATTTTTTAGCAACTAAGATAATTTGCAGTCTGTCTACTTTGAATTGAATAGATATTGCAAGATGATATAAGTTATGTAAACGTACTCGTTAATGAAAATTCTGAATGAGGGCACCATTAAAACAACTAGAGCAAATACTATGAGTAATAACTAATAGCAGACATTATGATGAACACATCAGAAATTGCAATTGGGGCATGTTAGGAATCTGAAAACCGCATGCTAAACGCGGGAAAATACGCTTGAGCACTGTCATGATGACTTCGGGGAAAAAAAGAACACTTTCTTGTTGTTTCCACCCAAATGACGTAGAAGGTTGAAAAGTTATTGAATAGCCACTCCACAAAATAATAGCTCATCATCAACCAGGAAGGGCATGGGGGGGAGGGGCGGGGGTGGCTGGGTGCTCCATAATTTAAATGACGAGGATTGGGCGAAAATCAAAGCCGAAATAAAATCTCTGGACCCAAAATTATAACCCCCAAAAACTCCGGTGCCGAATTTCCAAGCCCTAAAATTCTCACAATGGATTAAACGATATAACAAGAAAAAAAAGGAAGTTGAATGTTTGTGGTTGTTTATAAATTGTACCATCTGAATTCAACTTTTCCTCAACTGGTATTCTAGAACTACGAGAAGTCTGCTACACCAATCTTCAAATTATTTTGAGGGTTTGAAAAACCCCAAAACATTTCTACTTAAAGAAAGGCACCCCCAGAAAATTAAAATATTCTCCTACCCAAAAAATCCCGGAATCGAACATTTCAAACCCTAAAGTATCCTTCGATCATCCACGTCACTTTAACTTTAACTCCAGAGTACTCCCCCCCGGACCATCAGAAGCTTTGCATCGATTGTTTCCATCCACCAAGGATGCGTGTGCGAAACTCTTAAAAACACACCGAGCCATATAACCACATAACCTGAATCAATATGGCAGGAGAGCATGACTCATCATCTCAACTTTTATCCGGGTATGAATAAGTAATCGATAGAAATGAACAGTAGAACATTAATAAAAATAAACCCACGGTTTTCGAAGCTAAACCATGAAGTGAAGTAATAATAGACCCCATTAAAAAGTTCGTTGTGTGCACTGCTGATCATGGCCTGTGTGAACGAGGCGTGAAATCCACCTGAAACACATTACCATAGCCTTTCACCCTTGGCTTTGCAACGACTCAGTCTATATAAGTGCGACAAACTGCTCAAAAACTAACACATTGTTTCTTCGCTGCTTTTTTTGCATTGTTACGATTTTTTTCTAGTGCCTCGAGAAAGTCTAAAACCCTGGAAAAAGCTAGAGTGCAAGTAAATAGTAAATAACTGAAATAACTTTGGCAAGAAACTCGACTGAACAGCATACCATCACAGCAAAATGATACTGAGCTAACTTACAATATTTTCCACAACAATATGATGAGTAACGGAGCCTCTAAGAGTCGGAGTGATATGGAACTCGTTACTAAAAACAACATGCAACTAAACCTAAATCAATCCAAGTGGGATTCATGACTCATCATATTAATTTATCATGCGAAACGTTGATATGCCTATCACTAGGAACAAGAGAGAAAAAACAAACAACACTTAGGAGTGAAGTTGTTAGGCTAAAGTCACGGGGCATCAGCAAGGGATCAGCAAGGGATCAGCTCGAGCAAGCAAGGGATCAGCAAGGGATCAGCTCGAGCATTCAACAAAGACAAATGAAAAAATTTGTAAAGTGTTCTTCTCTGGCATTTTAGGACTTTTCTGTTATACAGTGTTTGGTGAAAAGCAGTCGAGGCTCTATTAAGGGGTTACCATGTTCTATTTAAAGGCCAGTTACCAAAGTTTCAGCAAGAAAAAATTGTCAGGAAACACACTAACAGAAATTCTATTTAACCTTTATGTGCCAAGACTGACCAATATTAATACACAATCTATCCTCGGAGACCCAGGGGTAGTCAGTTGGTTTGGTAGAACAGGCGTGACGAATCCCGAACCACCCGACTCCCCCTAGTAATAAGAATGCTACCTCCTAAGGCCAAGCGCGTGAGAGAAGAAAGCGAGAAACAACACGCGAGAAGCGCGATAATTAACTCAAATATCCCCCAAAAAGTTATCGCGAGCGACTGAAGACGAGGCAGATAAGAATGGATAAAATGATAATCCTCAAGAGGAATACTGTGATCTTTTATCAAATTCTCTTAACTTATTCTTTGTGGAAATTTATCGAGATTAGTCTGGAGAATTTTGCTTGTGGATATTAGGGCTTCAATGGTTAAGCGAGGGTGGCCGCATAAAAGAGGTTCGATTATTTCTAGGCTTTTCTTTCATTTTCAGAGTAAAGTACTGCACGTAACAAAGCAATACTGACTTTCACTGTCATCATGCAGTTTCGGTGCGGAAGTAGTTTTCACAACAAACTCAATGTTGTTAAGCACCTACTTATGAGATTTCCTTGCTGACGTGTTAAGGCGGATTAAAGAATTTTCTCTCAAGGGGTCCAGACGTAGGCACGAGCACTGAGAACAATCTTTTCCGCCCTTCTCAGCTTGATCGTCACATATTATGTCTTAGAAAACGTCAAGTATTTTGATCCTTATGTATGATCCTTCAGATCCTTCAGTTAAAACAACTTCCAACCCTCCCTCCTCCACCCCCCCCCCCCCCCCCCCACCTTTCGCTGTTCTTCCGGGATCACTATTGCGTGTAATCTAACATAACGTTTTATAAAAATACCCTTTCAGCGAGGATCGTCAAACTGATAAACATGGTAGATTTCTAAGCCCTTAGCAGAACGTGACTTCCGGTAAGAAACTGTGTAAAAAAATCACTCAGATGGTTTCGTAAACAAACGCTTAAAAGTGGTAGCACCTCCCCGTATACAGCCAATGCTTTCTAAACACCCTGCTGATTCTCTGTAGTTCCAGGCCAAGAAAATGAAGTTATTATTGGCATATGTACTAATCACTGACGAATTTGAATGGAGAAGTAAAAATGGATCACACAGCAAAAAGGATAGAGGGCGCGGAAGTTTATAGGTACTTTGAAATGGATAAAGATCTCGAAAAGATATTGAGAAAAAAATATATAGTAGTATGCAAGATTGCCAAGGAGGCTTACCGGAGAGGTCGAGTACATTGAGATCCAGTTGGTGGCTTGAATTAATTACGTGCATTATTGATAACCCGTCAAGGAAATTTTAGTGAATTTATCTTTCCGTTTCCACGTTTCCAATAAATAAATCACGAACACCAAACACAATCAAGCTGTTTGCAAACGTTCAAACTGCCGCCTTTTTCGTGTTATTTGAACACTGAATTGACTAGTAGGGGAAGGAAAATTAAAGCAGCAGAATTAAGGCCTCCGATCTTTTCTATTTTTTAATTTTTTTTAATCAATTTGTCTTACCCCGACCGCGCAGATATGTTTTATTTCGACATTGTTACTTGTCACTTGCAGCAATTATGGAAAGTTAGCGAGTCCTAGCTTTAATATTAATGACAAATTTGTATGAACTTTTGCAGTCTTTTTTGATTTTTAGTCTTTTCCGATTTTTCTTTTTCTACAATTAACATTAAATTTGCTCAATTTTACAGCAATGATACGCTGTTTTAGAGAATAACGCAACTTAACTGACAGGAAACCAGAAAACAGAAGGATATTTGCAATTGGAACCCGAAAGACGGGCTGATTTCGGTAAAAAGCCTGAGAATAACAAATAAGGTTGGGCCTCGTGGTTCTGGGGATTCTAGAAAATTTTGCTTGTCGTATAGTTGGGGGGACAAACTTCTGGGTTAAATGATGAGGAATGGGATAATCTGCACCGTTCTTATTGTAATTGAACACATTTTTTGTGCACGCAATTCAAAAGTTGGGGGCGAGAAGAAAATATCTCTTTCTGACTGTTGTCTGAATGAGGGTATCATTAAAACAACTAGAGCAAATACTATGAGGGTGATAACTAAAAACCAGACATTATGACGAACATATCAGTACTTGCAACTGGCTACGTAGGCACATGCGAAATCTGGGAAAACAAGCTTGAACAAGTCATCATGACTTAGGGGAAAAAGGAACACTTTCTTGGCGTTTCTACCACGAAATGACGTGAAAGGCTGAAAGACAATTAAATACCCACACCACAAAATCAAAGCTCACCATCAGCTGGGAAGGGGGGAGGGGATGGAGGAGGAGGGGGTTGGTGCTCCGTAATTTAAATATAACGATAATGATCGCAAGGGGGCAAATATAAAAACCGAATAATCCCTGGATAAGAAATTAACCCTCAAAAACTACCACTCCCGTGCCGAATATCCAAGCCTTACAAATTTCTCTCAATGGATTAAATGATATAACACGAAAAAAAAAGAAAAAAAAAAGGAAATTGAATGTTTGTGGTTGTTTATTTATCGTGCCATATGAACTTATCTTTTCCTCATCTGGTATTCTAGAGCTACGCCGCTGGCATGTACACGCGCGTTGTTGCAGTGTGGCTACAATAATCTTCAAATACATTCCAACATAAGTAAAGGAACCAAAAAAACTTACCAAATTTCCTACCCAAGAAAACTCCTGGAATGGAAAAATTCCAAACCTCAAAATATCTAGCCTGCGAAAACATCCGTTTCTGCTCGAAACGCCCCCAGCGGCGAAGAGCGAGGAGAAACGAATGTTTTCGCAGTCTACAAAATATCCGGCAACAAGAGAGAATGAGCGTCGATTGTACCTGTCGATCTAATTCCGGAGTACCTCCCCCCCCCGACCATCGGAAGCTTTCCGTCAGTAGTTTAATTTCCACCCATCTTTGTGCGCGAAACTCTTAAAAACACAACGAGGCATGTAACCACATAAACCCGATCAATATGGGAGGAGAGCATGACTCATCATCTCAACTTTTAGCAGGGTATGCCGGAATATGGAATGGATAGAAATGAACAGTAGAACATTAATAAAAATAACCCAGTTTTCATAGCTAAACCATGAAGTGAAGTAATTATGGACCTCATTACAAAGTTCGCTGTGTGGAATGGTGATCATAGCCTTTGTGAACGAGGCGTGAAATCCACCTGGAGCAAGCAAATTACTTAACCTTAATTCTGGCTTTGCAACGACTTAATAGAAGAGCGACAAACTGCTCAAAATCCATCACATGGTCTCGCTTCCTGTTTTTCTCGTGTTGTTGCGATTTTTTCCGACACCTGAGAAACTCTAAAACCCTTGAAGAAGCTAGCGTGCGATTAAATCATATGAATAACTTTGGTAAGAAACTCGCTGATGAACAATATCAACACCACAAAATAATAGCTACAGTAGTCTACAATAGTTTCCGCAACAGTAACGTTGACTCTAAGAGCCGAGGAATGATATGAAACTCGTTACTAAAAAAAGCGTGCAAACCAAACCTAAATTAATCCAGTTGGGGTTCATGACCCACCGTATTAATCATGCGATAAGTTGATATGACTATCACTAGAAAAAAACAAAAAGCACTTTTAATAAGGTGAAATTGTTCGGCTAAAGTCACAGGGATTAGCAAGCGATTAACTCGAGCATTCAACAAAGACAATGACTAAACGTGGCTTGTCGTAAAAGTTCGGCTAAGTAAAAAAAACGGTGATAAAGCGTTTTCTTCTCCGGCATTTTAAGTCCTCTCTGTTATATTCGACCCTCTATTAAGCGGTCTCCATATAACTGGTCACCGACTATTTTAAGCAAAAGTTTCGGCAAGCAAAATTGTCATCTGGATCACAAACAGAAACTCTTTTTACCTTATATGTCCCAAGACTGTCCAATATCATGAATTTTCTTTTAACAATATCACTGATACATAATCCATCCGCCGAGACCAAGGGGTAGTCACGAGTTTGGTCGAGAGAAAAGGTGCGACGAATCCCGACCTACTTTGACTCCCCCTAGGTCTCTGGGGATGTACATAAACAAGAGGAAGTGTTATGAGAATCAATAAAAATGATAATCCTAGAGAAATAATTTGATCTTTTAGCAAATTCTGTCAGTCTTTAAGGAAATGTATGGTCATCAGTCTGGAGTCATGTATGCGGATATTGGGCGACTTCAAGAGCGGAACTGGTTGAAAAGGTTCCGACTGTAAGGTATTCATTTCTATATTACTTCCTTTTACTTCCAGTGTAAAGTACTGCACGTAAAATAGTTTTAGTTTCAGCAGTTTCGGAGCGGAAGTAGTTTGCACAATCAGCTCAATATTATTAAGTACCTACCGGAGAGATACGATTTCTTTTAATTCCTGACTTGTCAGGGGCGGATTAATAATAAAAAGGAATTTTTTATCGGTGGGGTCCAGACGTGTGCCCAGCACTCAGGCGGTGTGCGCACTACGATCGCTAAGCATCATGGGCGGTATTCAAAATTTGATCATTTGTGTCAAGATGGCGTGCAGTGAACATCTCGACTGCGGAGTGAATATTCGTTAATTACGATGTAGATACATACGATTTTGCTTTGAATCTCTTCTGGAAGCTCTTGAAAAAGAAATTCTGTCCAATTCTCAGGGAAAAAACAGTCTCATTCCGTTGATAAGTGTATTCTGGTGTATTTTGTTCGTAATCACTCGCATCCTGTTTGCAACTGACGGAGAAAAGTCGGCACAGAAACGCTTTGTTCAATACTTCAGTCATGAAAAGTACTGGAGGTAAGACCCGCGGTGCGCCGAAAATTTTGAATTCATCGTGAAATCAGTGCAACTAGTGCTAAGAGGTACTGATATGCATAGCTGTGATATACTCATAAAATACTAGGAGCTTCTTCAGAATACCCGGCCACGGTATTTAAACACAGTGAGCTTATTTTGTTTTGTCATTCAGCATTGCAAGATGTTCACTTGCTAGCTGTAATAAGAGAATCGAAGTTGAGGGGGTCAGCTTTTCAAGGACTTGTTTCTCTGTTGGCACCAAGTCTGCAATTCGTTTTGCTTAACATTGTATTTATCATCACCTGAAGACAAGTAAATAAAGTAGAGAGTATTTGTGTACAGTGAGCTTGTGTCCTGTTTATAGATAATATTAATATTGAGCATCTTTATTTGCCCATATATTTTCTATTGGTATGAGTCATAGAATGTCTTATAACTGGATTGAAACTGAAAATGGCATATTTGTGATTACAAAGCCTGATGCAGTCAATAGATTTTAAAAGCTTCAGCCACTTTTTGTTTAATGATTGTGTGAGTATGTACAAACACATGTTATCACATATTTTTTTGGATTATAAAAACTCTTCAAAATGTGAAATTCATACATGTTTACAAATCTCCTGTAATCAGGGCTGGGGCAACATAGCTTGAGACCCCTTTCCTTTCTCCTCACCCCGCAGAAATTGTCCATCTTAATTTAGAGAAAATTTAGGGGCTTTTTTCCAGGGAACAAAGCAAGCTGTCTGTAATGATGAGCAAGGCTGTGTTTTAAGGAACATTGAAAGGAGCCCAGTTCTCTGAACCTGTAAAATCTAGGCTGCCCAGCATATGATTTGTATGAAAAGTCTGAGATTTTCTAGTCACCCAAAAGCAAAAATTAGGTGCCAGGGGCCACAGGGCTCTGCTAGAGCACAGCCTTGATCAGGTGTCTGTAGGAAGCGGTTGTCCGTAAAGAGGGCTTTTGGGTTACCAGTTATTGCAGAGGTGGATCCTAGTAGTACAGTAAAACCCCCTGACTTAGAACCTGAATTTTAAGAACATGTTAGGCTAAAATATGCCAGATGAGCCCCCTCTATATAAAAACCTGTTTAGCCTAAAATTTGAAACAGGTTCTTATTTTTGAAATCTATGAAAAAATTCTGTACACTTGAGCAGAGATAAATCAACATTTAGAATCTCCTTTGGAGACAAAGCTGTCTTATCACTCCAACTGCAATGTAAGTGCCAATGTTTAAATTTAAATACATTCCTCTTTTTATGTCCATTCTCACATAACTTCTAATTTGGTATGCAGACTTTGTATGAGGAATAAGGTGAAACACAAATACTCTTAGCTACAATTTCTCTTCACAAAATATGAACCCATTTAAAAACCTAAATAGCCTAAACTTGTGTTAACTACTATTTATATAAGAATCTGTTTAGGCTTACTTAGTTAATTCAGGTTCTTAGTCTCACGATTTTACTGCCCCTTTGTTCCACTTTTTCTATTTCCTTTCCCTGTCACCATTTTTTCAGCCTTGGTCCCAATATCAAAAGTACTTTCAATGATCAAGCAATTTATATTTTAACTAAAGCCACCAAAATATGCAAATTGCTTGATATGTATTAAACAGTGTAAACAGGTAAACAGATTGAATGACATCACTTAGCCTGTGTGGCAGGCATTTCAAAGAAAAGGGAAAGTGGGTCTTGGTGCAAGAGAAATGTGAGGGAAGGAGGGAGGGAAATGCCTGCCATACAGGATACTAATTGTTTTTTGCATTTTAAACATCAACCCGGTGAATTTTGAAATCACTCCCTCCTTCCTCGTGCACTCTTCGCATTTCTCTTGTGCCACAGACCCCTTTCGCTTTCCTTTTAAATGCCTGGTACAGGGGCAAATCACCACTGAATAAAACAGGGACTAGGCAAGAAACTGACGAAGTCATACCATCTACACAACAACACACACCAATCTTGGAAGTAGATTATGATTTTCTTTTCTCAAGAGTGATGTCCATTTTTCTCTGAATAAAAGTAAAGTGCAAGCTTAGTGGATGTTATGAAACTCTTCTTCTACACTGCACTATTCTTGCAATTCTCCCAAAAACCATTTTTCATAAAGGATGGCTGGTTTCAAAATGCACAGGGCTTAACTGTATAATCAAACTTATCATTTAATTTAATACCTGTAATTCTTATCCTACTGATTTTATACCTGCATAAAGGGAATCACATGTATGACTGCAATTTTATTATGCTTTTTTTAGTCCTATTACAAAAACAGACATTCCCACATCAGAGTACTCATCAGCCAATTTATATACCGATTTCGAACATTTTATGCTCACCTAATGCTATTGTTTGGAGGAACCACTCGCCGCTGCTCCGCTATTTTGTGATCAGCTTGTGGTTACAACAGTAACACTTCCAGTAACATGTCACATTGGTCTTCGCGAGGCTTTATTTTCCCATGAAAACATGCCGGTTTCAATTCGGAAAAAGTATCACAAAACGTGGGGCGCGTTGGGGAGCGATAAAAAATTAGCATAGAACAAGGTTTGTAAAAACACTTACAACTATCTTCTACTTTCGACGGGCAATATAATGGAAATTATAGCTTCTTAAAAACCGGGTTCAAATTTCATGCTCTTACAGGAGGAATCTTCGGGCACCACGTTTTGGATTGAAATGAAGAATATTGATTTGTTTTTCTTCACAGAAAAAATCTAAACAAATATTAGCTTATGAAATCGAGAAAAACGATCTAAGGAAAGAACTGTATCTATTAAAAAATAAAGCATATAACCTGCACAATTTCTCGACCTTCGCCGCCATCTTGAAAATTTTGAATCCACAATGCATCGCAATCGTAGTGCGCACACCACCTGCCCAGCACTGAAGTCAATCTTTTCCACCCTTCTCAGCTTCTCGGCCGTCACACTTTTTTCCTAGAAAACTTTAAGTCTCTTGATCCTTTTGTTATTACCCTTCAGTAACAACAACTTCGGTTTCGAGGCTATTTAGAAAAATTCCTCAGTCTCATGCCTGCGTAAATTGGGTCCGGACCCACCCCTTCCCCGCTCTTCCCGACCATTGCGTGTAATCTAGCATAACTTTTAAGAAGAAACCCCTTTCAACAAGGAACGTCATGATATATTTTTACAAACTGATAAACATGGTGGATTTCTAGACCCTATAAAACAGAACGTGAGTTCCGATAAGAAACTAATTAAAATAAAAATCTTTCAAATGGTTTTGTAAACAAACGTAAAAAACGGTGACTTCTGCCCAATACAGCCAACTTTCAGTTTCTAAACACAATGTTGCTTCTCTGCAATTCCAAGAAAATGAAGTTATATTTGGCATACTTATCACTAACGCAGTAGAACTGAGAACTGAAAACGGATCACACAGGAAAAAGGGTAGAGTGCGTGGAAGTTTATAGAGAGGTACTTTGAACTGGATAAAGATCTCGAAAAGATGTTAATAAAAACAATTATATAGTAGTATCAGTTGGCACATCTGCAAAATTGCCAAGACGGCTGACCGGCGAGGTCGAGTACTTTGATGACAGACCCACTGAATCAAGATTGTGGCTTGAATTTAAATTACGTGCATTATTGATAACCCGTTAAGGAAATTTTACGGAACTTCCACGTTTGCAATTGATGAGTTATCCTAAGTGAATCACGAACACCAAACACAATTAAGCTGTTTGCAAACGCTCAAACTGCCGCCTTTTGGGTTTATTTGAACTCTGAAGTGACCAGGAGGAAAAGGAAAATTAATTTTATTTATTTATTTTTTATCAGTTTGTTTTATCCTGATCGTGCAGATATGTTTTACCTTCCCTACCTGACTTTCTGTGCTGCCTATTAGATAAGAAATGTCTTTATTTCAAAACATTTCGTTAGCAATTATTCTTTTTTTGTCTCCAGTTTTATAAATTATATTCTAGGGTAATCAAAATAAAATATGTCAGCAACATTGTTACTTGACACTTGCAGCAATTATGGAAAATTAGTCATGTTAATATTAATGACAAATTTCTATGAACTTTTAAGTAAGTTTTTTTTTATATTTTTAGTCTTTTCTGATTTTTCTTTTTCTACAGTTGACATTACAGACGGATTGGATTATAATACTGATAAAATCTGCTTACTCAGTGATGATTATAAATGCTAATGGAACACAGAAATTCCCATTATAATTGGAAGTCCAATAAGTGCTAATGGCTTCTATACTGAATACGTTGTTTACTTTACTAAAACAGCAGGCACCTTAATTATACATGATATCTTGTGACAGAGAAAAAATGTTTTGAATTTTCTCTTTTCAAAAACAATAAACCAGGCGAACCATAGGAATCGGAAATAATCGACTGATATTTGCTTATGTGGTGATTAGGGAATTAGAAGTCATGGAGGATTGGAAGAATGGCTTGTTGAGGTTTTCACCTACAATAGCTTTCCAATCAAGAAACAAAACTTTACTTCGATAAACAAATACTTCCATTTTTATCGTAAAGAAATGGAGTTTTGATGCAGTTCCTTCTACAAGAGATGGCTTCCTGCTGACGAAAGGATTTTTGTCAACTCGAATAATGAATATTGGAGTTCCAGTTCTTTTACAACAAGCGAAATTTTTGTTTCAAGACTATATCACTCGGCGACGGTCTTTTTTTTAAATGTTCCTCTTATTGACAGCATGACGTCTTCTGGGGAATAATGCATTAGTTTATTTAGATTAGTAACCAAAATCCAAACGTTTCATTTTTCAGTGGGCAATCATGCGGAGTGAGGCCATCAAAATTCAAATTGATTGACAGAAGGCAGGTTAGAACGTGCTATGGATGGTGTCATTTTCACGAACTACTGTCCCAAGAAAGGTTTTGACTAAATTACGCCTCGCGGCGGAGTCAAAGGATGAAAGGGGAAAATTAATTCAACTTGTTTGAGACAAAAAAATCGTGTTCAAGAGGATTGTGAAGATTCTGAGAACTTCTATTCACGCAATATAACTACTTTTAAAATGGTTCAGCTGATATTTCGTTGTCAAAACATCAGCTTTGGATTTGTTTTAGCGATGGTTTTATGTTTCGCTTTACCTCAAACTGCAGAAATGGCAGACACCGTGCCCGGTGTGAGAATCTACGAGAAAGGAGACGTAGTGATCGGTGGTTTATTCCCCGTTCACGTGGATGGAGACTTTCGATCAAAGTTTCTGTCGTTAGCGGAAGCCATGGTCTTCGCAATTGATCAAATCAACAAGGATTTGAAACTGCTACCAAACATTACACTGGGGTACGATATTTCTGACACGAATTTACAAAATCGTCAAGCTATGAAATCTACGTTGGATTACGTGAATGTTCATAAATTTTCTGTCATAAATCCAGCATTGAATGAATCGTGCACTATTTTACCGGGGGGTCAACTTTACCCGGTGGCTTCAGTAGTGGGAACCGGAACATCACGATCGTCCATACTGGTTTCAAATTTACTAGAGGTTGAAGACATTCCGCTAATAAGCTACGCTGCTACTAGTGACGAACTCAGCAGTAGCGCGTACCCTTCGTTTTTTCGTACTGTTCCTCCCGATCGCTTCCAATCGAAGGTTATGACCGATATTGCAAAGTATTTCAATTGGACCTACGTAGCTGCGATCGCCGCAGACGACGCTTACGGGCGATCGGGGATCGAATTTTTCCGTAAACATTCAAAACCCCAAGGGATATGTATTGCGTACGATAACTATTTTCCGGTTGGCGACCAAGGCAAGGAAAGAATTCGGATGATTGTCGAGGAACTTCTGGAGAGAGAAAACGTTGGCGTGATCATCTTATATTGTGACCAACGATCTGCGTTGAGCGTGCTAAAAGAAGCCTTACGACAAGGACTAAAAGATCGAATCTGGATCGCTAGCGAGGCTTGGGGTGATAATGATAAAGTTATCCAACAGAAAGAACTTCAACCAGTCTTAAAGGGCATGCTTGGAGTTGTATTCACGGATATTACTGTTCCTTCATATAAGCAGCATTTATTGTCACGCACGTCGCGTTATAGAAACTCGCCATGGTGGAAAACTTTCTGGGAAAGAGAGTATAATTGTACATTTGGTGTTGTTTCATCCGGAGGAAAGCAATGCTCAGATGATCTACAGGTAACTGAAAAAATCTTCGAGGATAGTTTGTCCGACAGCAAAGCAACCTATGTCATCAACGCTGTGTATGCAATCGCGCATGCGTTAGACGCTATCTATAGGTGTAACTCCAAATGTCCCCAAACAAAGCCTTTTGTCAAACCAAAGGATGTTCTTGATTACCTGAAGAAAGTCAACTTCTCTAGTGAAGTCTCTAGAGTCAATTTTGATGAAAATGGCGACTCATCCGCGTCTTACAGTATCATCAATTATCGTGTGGATGAAGAGAAAGGAGGCCGAGTTGTTACAGTGGGGACATGGGAAGAAGGCAAACTCAAGCTCAATGCCAGCTCCATCGTCTGGAACGACGGGCTCACAGGAAACATCCCGCGCTCGGTCTGCAGTGAGAGATGCAAACCAGGATACCGACAGACGCAGGAGATAAACTGCTGTTGGCAGTGCATTCGGTGTTCTGAAAACACTGTTTCGTCTTCACATGGAGCCATGAATTGCACCAAGTGCGGGGAAGACCACATCTCAAATGAAGATCGTACGAAGTGCGTACCAGTTCCTTTAGAGCGCATCCATTTTGGAGAACCTTTAGGCGCAGTCATCACCGTTATCTCGTGCTTAGGGATGCTTGCTTCATTAGCTGTCGGTGCTGTGCTTGGATGGCGCAACAACACGCCAATCGTCAAAGCATCCAATAGAGAACTCAGCTACCTATTCCTCTTCAGCATAGGGATGAATTATTTATGGGCGATGGTAAATCTTTCAGAACCCAACGATGTGATCTGCCCGTTAATACAAGCTTGGTTCTATATTTTTTACACCGTCGCTATTGTCGTACTTGGAGTCAAGACGAAGAGAATTGTACATTTGTTTGAGCATCGTGTTCCTCGGTCGGAGCTTACCAAAAGATTTATCGAGAAACACAAGCATATTTTGATAATTATCGGCATTGTGGCTCTCGATGTCCTGATTCTTCTTATATGGTTCGTAGTTGACATTCCTCACCCATACGTCGACAAATCATTGCGAACGACTTTCGTTTACACCTGCTCGGAGACTACTAACACAGGGGGACTTTTCTGTCGGTATCTCCTTATCGCTATTCTCGTTATCATGTCCTTTGTCTGCTGCTACTTTGCTTTCAAGTCCAGGAAACTCCCGCACAACTTTAACGAGGGGAAATTCATCGCATTTGCACTTTACGTCCTGGTCATCTCGTGGGTGACATTTTACCCGGTTTATTTGAACATCCGCGGCAAATACACTGTGATAGTATCGGGTACCTCATCTATCATCTCCGCCACAGGAATGCTAGTTTGCATCTTTGTGCCAAAGATTTACATTATCATTTTCCATCCCGAGAAAAATACTGTGGCTTACATGAAGAGCCAAATTTCTAACCACACGTTCCGAAGGAGCACTGTCGATGGAGAATCCCGACAAAGATCCTATCAGCCGGATGGCGGAAACACCGGATCGGGGACAACCCCAAGAGAAAACGCAACCCAGCCGCGATCTAGGGATTCTCCGAAGCTATCAAAGGAGGAATCCAAGGGCAGTCACAGGTGCGTTACCATGTTATAGCTGGAAGATTTATTGGGCTTAGAAGGAAAAAACTAAAAAGACCTGCTAAAAACAGGAATAGTTCTGGAGGCTGTGCGTTTTGTAGCCTGAATAGTAGCCGCCTCCTCCGCTTGCTAAGCATAGGAGACTTCCAAAACTTAAAGGAGCTTTGTCACGAAATTCAGCCAAATTAGGAAATTACGAAATTCCCGTTAAATTAAGAGAAACATAAAAATAGCCGCTTAAAACTTTAAATGAAGGTTAAAACAACATAACTGAAACAACAGACGCCACGGATGGGCAAAACTGAAGAAGATTGAAACTGATTGAAATTAGGGTTTTTGAAAACTGTTCAACCTAACAGTTTTTCAACGTTGATCCCTGCTGCTTGCAGCTTCAAAAATAATGTTCAGGACACATATTTGTTTGTCACGGATCTCTGATTTTGTCATTTACATATAATTTCTTTGCTTACTTTAAGTTCCATAGTGATTGAGGGCGAGTAATTGGCAAAATTAAACAAAATGAACTGGACTGCCGTGACACAGCCCCTTTAATATTGCCATCAGAAATCTTAGACTCGTTGATTGTTTGAATGGAAGACGCGTCTTTTGTACTTTCAGCCATTCAAGTTAGCTTACCTATGCGCCTAACTTTACGGCGGTCAAACGAGAGAAATAAACAAAGCTAAACAAAGTACGTCAAAGATATTATCAATATCCCGTCCGTTTACTAAATGTTTTGAGAGTTTACTGAAAAAAGTTGTAAGTGTTAAACATCGAAGTTGGTGTTATGTCAGCGTCATTTTCCAGCTGATTTCACTCCAGCGAGGAGCGTCTTCAACGATGAGAAGCTCGATATTTCGAGAAAAATGAAAAGACAGTTAGGTTAACAAAATAATCTCGACTGCACTTGTTTTGCCCAGGCATGTTTCTACACTTACTGGTAAATGTAATTCCACCATTTTAAAACAAAATACACCTTGAACGTTTGATCGCTGTGGAGGTCCTAACTGATAATTGTCTTTTTTGCGACAGTCGATGAAGTCACTAATCTTGTTGTACCCAGATCCCCACGGCCAAGCGAGAGACATTTAGTTACGAGAATCAGAAGTCACATAACAAAGACTGGAAACTAAAAACATTTTCGATAACATAATTTTGAAGAACGCTCCATCATCGCTGACTAAGTAAAGTAATTTTGGCCAAATACAAGAATCCATTGTTACTACCGCATCCTGGAACTCCCATCCATGTATGAGTCCGTATATATCGTTTGCGGCTATGCAACTATCTTTAATCTGCATTTACGGAAGTTAGTCCGCCGAAATATTCCAGGAAGACTTAACTTTGCTTTAACATCTTCAAAAATATGTTATCAAATATGTACCCAGGTCATGGAAATAATATTTTTAGTTTTAGAAAAACGTCTATCTACTAAAACAGCTCATTTACTAAACAATTAGTCGTAGATACACTGATTGTGTGAAATCGCGTTCTATTAAAGCTTCCTCTTGAAATCCCACCGAAAACTACTATTGTATCTCTTACGGATACAACTCACAAAAACAAAATTTCTTTTCAATACTAGGGAGCTTAAGCAACAACCAACCTCGTTCCCAGGGTTCTCTCCTACCCGCCCTCTCTCGCTCCAGGGGGCGGGTAGGAGAGAACCCTGGAAACGAGGTTGAGCAACAACGACGGTGACAGCTACGAAAAAGTCACATAAAAAGTGAATTCGCGCTGCTTCAAACTTTATCGCGCCTATTCCATCTCGTTCAATTCGTCGAATGTTGGCAAATTTTTCTGGAGTTGAATTCTAAAGGACTGTATCGAAGTTCGGGGAAAAGAAAAAGAAAGTTGTCGTCTTGTGTCAACGTCCTCAACGAAAAATGAAATTAGGTATTTTCAGATCTTAGTCGTGCAGTGACGGCAAAGAAATGTACAAAAAATCGCGATGCACGTGCACAGTTGTTGTTTTACTAATCGAAACCTATTGCTTTTTTGCCGTTCTCGTTGCCGTCGCCGTCGTCGTTGCGTCTAAACCGGCCCAAGCGTCTAAACCGGTTTAGTCCCCATCTACCCGCATCCGCAACTTTTTCTTTGCGGATTCGGCTTTCGTCGACACGTGTTTTTGAATCTGCTGTTCAGAGTGGGCAGTCCTTAGTTCATCAGTTAGGTTCGGCCCATGAGTGGATGGGCGTCTGAACCGGGCCTTAGTGTCGTCAATTTTGCTTTTATCTTTTAGAGAACTCTAGAAAATTGAAGGCTACTCAACTCAACATTTTAAGTTTGAAGTGTCGGTATTTTGTTGGATACATTATTTTTCTTTACATTTCACAACCATAGTAAGCATACATTTCAAAGAAATCTTATAAAATTCGCCCGTGAGCCCAGACGTCTAACTAAGGTGAAACTAAGGTGGAAAATCAGCCGCAGCCCTAGCCTCCCCGCAGACGTCCTTTGGGGTTCGTTCGTCACGTGGGGGAGAGATGAATGCGTGACGAACGAACCCCAAAGGATGTCTGCGGGGAGGCCACCGCACCCCTTATCGTAGCCTGCGAGCAAGCTCTCCTATTTGGGCAAGCGAAGCGAGTCTCGCTCGCGCGTTCTCGCGAGACTCGTTTCACTCGCCCAAACAGGAGAGCTTGCTCGCAGGCTACCCTTATCGATGTATAAAAAGCATTGCGAAATAAGAAGTGTAAACGAGATAAACTCAACTATGAATTCTTTACCAAAATATCAATAGATCGTGACTACTTGAGAAAATCAACCCATGGCAACAGCAAAAGACAGGTGACAATAAATAAATAAAGATGTCACTCCATACAAAATAAAACCACAAGAACACAGCCCTGTCATGCTATCGTTTAAAAAAACGGTAAGGAACTTTGAAGATAATGTTACATGGGCGATTTGCAACGACGATTTTCAGCGCAACTTAGGGTTGCAGTGTTGCAACAATGTGGCAACCATTCGAAACAATGTCGCAACAATGTTGTAAAGCTGTGTTACGCGAAAAATCGTTGTTGCAAATCGTCCCTTGTAACTTCACCTTTAGACTATGTTCACACGTATCGTATAGTTTTAGCGCCGGCACGAAAAACATTGATACCGTATAGAGCTTCTGTTCACGCATGAGGACGGTGATTTCGGTGCGATTTCTGTGACGGAGCGCAGATACGCTTAGCCTCCCACGCAGGCGTTTTTAGGGGAGCTCGTTTTTCATCCCTCCCCACAGTTTGTGGGGAGGGGTGAAAAACGAGCTCCCTTAAAAACGTCTGCGTGGGAGGCTAAGATACGCCGTGCCATCTCTACATTTAAAGTGGAGAGTCACATATCCATATTCATCACATCATCATGGGTCGGGTTCATCACATACCCGATAGATTTTAGAGTCGGCGCGAAAAGCTAGCTACGTCCGGGACAGTGCGAACATAGCCTCAGTCGGTAGGGAGATATAGACTTTTGTTTAGATAGGTTGATCGAAACAGTTTTTAGTAAATAATGTATAAAGACTGACAAGGGTAACTTCTAAGAAATGTCTGCCCCCAAACTTCTTTTCTGAAATTAATTACATTTGGTAACAATAACCAAGTAATACATAATTTTTGTCGAATTTATTAGTATTTAATATAATATTAAATCAAGAAATTGTATACGTGTAGTTACAAGTTTGATAAGTGAAAACGTATCCAGATTGAATGAAAATATCAATGCGTGCTAAAGAGAAGATAGAAATATTGGAATTATATATAATTGCTCTTAATGAAAACAACAAATTTGACCAAAGTAAAAATAGTCTTTTTTCTATTAAAACCACCATAATTTAAATGAGTTCCAATATTATCACATTTAATTTTTTATTTTTGTGTGTTTGTATAATAAATTGATTGTATGATCAAAGTATCATCGGAAATTAAAATTTATGAAATAAAGGTTGAAAACGCATTTGCGTCGACTGTGCTTTTCATTGTTAGAATTTCTTCTCTAAGTTTTTCTTTCTCTTTTGTTATGTCTTTTTCTTCATTATTTTTGAGCTGTCCATGTTCTAAATACAGTCGACTCCCGATAACTCGAACCTTCAGGGGGAATCGAAAAAGGTTCGAGTTATCGGGAGCTCGAAGAAAATAGCCGGGAGGAAAAAAACAATTTTTTTTTCTGCATAGTGAACATTTTAATCACATTTGATTGTAGGAATGTCAAGTGAAAATTAAAAGATACTTCTAGATTATAAATCAGTGTGTAACGTAATAAAGCATTGCCTAAATAGAGCATGCGTTTTACTGTTTTGTCGAGTTTTGGGAAGTAAAGCTGTTTCACGTTAGATTTGTGACAAACATCAGCCACCAATAGTAAACTATATGCCTACAACACGTCAACGGGAAATTCAAAATTCAATATTTGGGACGCCAGCAGACAGTTTTTCCCCGACTTTTAAGGGCTCAAAACATGGTTCGAGTTATCGAGGGTAAAATTGTGTAGAAATGATCTGAGGGGAAACAAAAATTACTTCGAGTTAGCGGGAGGTTCGAGTTATCAAGGGTTCGAGTTACCGAGGGTAAAATTACAGTAAATGTATGACGGAAATCTAGGGGGAAATCGATTTTGGTTTGAGATAGCGAGGGTTCGAGTTATCGGGAGTCAAGTATAATTTAAATACACTCGAACCATGTTTAGTCGGACACTGAGGAGCTAGGCCGTAAAAAGTGTCCGTATTAAGCGGATTGATAGCGGAGCTCTCGCGCGCGACGCGCGCGCAGCGGAGCACCATAGGTTAAAAAATGTGGTAAACTATCCATCCGAGAAAATTTGGTAATCACGTGACCGTACACCGACCGACCGCCCGCCCGAGCGTCCGTCCGCACCACAGACATACCAATGTAGAATAATTCAATCAACAGGTATGGCAACCCAAATTCAACTCAAGGTTTTATTTGGAAAGAAATCGGATGGCCGCCCGGACTTTTAGAAGGAAAAACAACAACAACAAAGTCGTGTCTTTTTCGATGTTATTTTTGATGTTTACACTCACGTGGATAACAGAGAAAGAGCTAGAGCGAGTGATTGAAAACAAAAGAGACGAATTACAGGAAAATACAAAGCGGCTGTGACACAATGAGAAATGCTAGCGGCCAGCAAGGTAAAAATGAGCGGCAGTGAAAAATAAAAGCGAACATGAACACAGGAGACAAAATATTGGGTTAGCACATACGACAATTCCTCCATGAAAATAATGTGTAACTAGGAAGTTTGACGTTTTAGTCCTTCAAAACCGCGCTGTAGTTGTGCAAAACAACGGCAAAGAAAGACAAAAAGTGTGCTGCACGTGCAATTTGTTTTTTTGCTAATTAGATCTGTTGATCTTTATGCCATTTTCATTGCCCTCCCAGTTTAGCATTACACGTATTACAAGTATTATGAACCAGAGCTTCGCTTTTAGCTAGCGCTGTCTAAATATTATTTAAGAGAAAATGTAAGGGCTTTCTTTCCCCGGCCGGCAAAGCAAACTGTTTAGATTTTATTGAATACAGCCAGTACCACAAAGCAGGGTTTGACTGTCAAATTTAGCACTAACCCTGGGTTATCTTAGCCCTGGTTTAGGGGTGCTAGTCTTTCATCCCTCCCCTGGGATGTTGTCTTCAGTTGAGCAGGCGTTTCTGGGGAGGGATGAAAAACGAGCACCCCTAAAAACGCCTGAGTGGGAGGTTATAAACAACCCGGCCCTGGGCTCTTCCTGGGGACGAATGAATGTATTTGTCGTTTCAATTCCAAATGAACAACAAAGAGAGATAGAAATGTTCGAATTCGAGATGCATTTGAAGAAATATTTTGTTTGCGCTCTAATCTAAGCAATTATGAAATAATTTCTGTCTAAAAAGAGTAAATTTTCACGTGATATTAAAGTATCATATTGCACGCTATTCTTTATGTCAAATTGTAACGTCTGAGCTTAACCTAGCCTGCGCAGCAGGGCGTTCGAAAGAGAAGGAAATTAGGGCGCGAGACCGCGCTAGAGGGAGGAGTAAGGACGCGCCCTGCGCGCCCAAATTACCGGCTTCCGCTTTTAACGCCTGCCATGCAGGCTAAGCTTAACCTTTATCACCGAATGTAAGACCATGAAGAAGGAAAGCCTTGCCTCCGAAATATTGGTAAAGAAATATATTTTCCCGACTGTAAAATCAGCTTTGCTTCTTTTGTTCGATGTTTCAACTTATTTATTAGGATCCGGTCCTTCTTTTTTTTAAGCTAGTCCTTTCTTTCAAAATTGAATATGGATTTTAGAGATAAGGTCTGAAAACGGGTGTGGAAAATAACACTTTTTGGTCTGAAATACGGTAAGGGTTTGGAGAACCAGTGCAGGAAGCACACCCCCACCTGGTCTCCTTCACAGCCATCAGGAGCCCAAAACCTGGAGTGAGAAACTTCCATGCACTCTTGGCGTTTTCACGGACCAGTTAATTTTTAGGTTTTGACGCGAATTTTGAATATCTTTTAAATTCCACAAACCAGTCGGCGAAACCCACAGAGCTAAATGTGATACTTTATGCCTTTTAATAATAGACTGTTCACGGTCTTCTATTTTTCCCTAAGATCGTCGAGATCGAGCGCTTTGCGTTACGGGTAGGCCTTTCCAGATTCTGCTCCGAAAAAGCTTAAAAGTTGCTAAGAAATATGCCAAAAACAGGGACCGAGGAGTCCATTTTAAAGTGGTAGGGCTAAAAAACGTGGCCAATGCAAAGAAACATTCAGGTCGGTGTTTCCCCATTTATGTTGCATTTGTGCGCCATCTTATTTGTCATCTGCCATCTCAAAGTCCACACGTGGCATGTTATACTATCCAATACAGCAAGTATGTTAAATAAACCTTTCTAAGGTTGCTCCTTTCAGTTGAAGGTGTCTGCAGTGCCAAAGCTTCTCTTGCGATTCTCATTGCGGGAAACAAAGTCCTGTGTGACGTTAGCTTTAGAGACACTGTCTGTTCTCCGCTTGTGACCATTCAACACTGCTAGGTCACCCATCCTGGATGGAAGCCACGTCTTCAGACGCCGTGCTGATGAGAAAGAACGCTCGCCAGCAGCGCTGGTTCCAGGATTTACAGCATGCAGCTTACAGATAGTTTGGGCTCGTGAATAAGCTTCTTTTCTGGTTCTGGAAATTTCGACACCATCAACAGGATTTCGTCAAAACATGATATCTTCTCTTTAGCATAACCTCCAAAATACTTAATGGTATGCCCAGCTAGCGCCCTTGTATCACATCTTCGCTGTATGATGTCTCAACAAACTTGAAATGTGCCTCGTAGTCCTCACCATTAGCAGCTTTAACCAAGAGGGTCTCCATCTTGACGTAGGATCTGACGCGTTCCTGATAGATAGCGCTGACGATAAGATCAATAGCCTCATAATAGACCCCTCTAAAGTGATCGTTGGCAGTTTAGGGGTAGCTTGTTGCACTAGCACCAACCTCCAGTCTGACCGAAGTGCATCGCTTTCTTGGTAGCGTTGGTTCACCGAGCAGGCCTTCACTCTTGCGGGAAACATTAGCATACAAATGGTCGAAGCCCTGATCACTGGGCATTTTTGTGAGAGTCTCCTTTGTTAGATTTGCCAGGCGTTGACCACTGATAGCAGCCACCTTAGTAAGCTTTAGTACCCTAAAGATCCTTAGATAGATGATCGGTGTGGGAATAAAGCCGCTCTCCAAGATGCAAACCAAAGAAAAAGTCAGATCGTTCCAATTAGGCCCTACATCCTATTATCCTTGCTCGCACATCGGGAAAATTGCTGCGAAGGAGACAAACCCCACCAATAATTCCGAGGAGCCACTCGGCTGGAGCCGGGGGGTGTCCCACAGCGAACTCTTCGTTCACGTGAGCAACCTCATTCCCAGGCTTCTCTCTGTTGTCCCCTCCCACCCAAGAATCCCGGAAGCGAGAAAAGTACCGATCTCGAGTGGATTTGACTTCTGCTCGAGTCTGGACGGCTTTTTGTTGAAATTTCTTGCCTCCCGTGTGCTATTATAACCTTCTAAGTGTTCAAAACATTACTTAATGTATAATAAGAGGTGTTAACTCAACACTTTTCATTAATTTTTCGAAACAACTCAAGCTTGCGTTAATTGAATGTTATGGACGTTGTGTAGAAAGACGACTTGGACCCACTAGAGACTTCGATTGCGGTTTCCAGAACTTAGGTAAGCATATCCTTGGTTTTTCATGATAGTTTGCGTCTTAAAGGAGCTGTGTCACGAAATTTATTAAAATTCAAATAGTGGGAACCGCCACAAAACTGAGTACTGAATAGAACAAACATGCGATGGCTAGAGATCAATGATTGTATATCGTTTGACATCATGCAATATGAAAGGGCTCGAAAGGGGGAAAGTGGCAGACAGTCAGACTCGCCAAACATGCTATGTGGACTATTATACAACTACCCGCCAAAGGGGAGAAGAATGGTGGTTGATATGTACCAGTTGTCAGATGCAAAGAGTCGACAATACATGTTTGTTTGTATATCTACTGTATCCTAAGGGGAATAGTTATTTTTTAGTTTTTGTGACCACTGCGCATGCGCCAGTGTCACTATTGGCATCGTCTTAGTTTTCCGAAAGTAAGTAAGTAACAATAGAATATACTTCCAAGCCAATTACAATAAAAAGATAACCAATTTTCGGAATCGTTTGTCACATTGATGATTTACCAATAGTCCTCGATGACAAATGAAATGCTCAGCTGCCTCGTAGTCTGCTTTGATAAGTCTTGATAGCTTGTGAGACAAGTTGCGTGTATTCAAGTTTGAAAAAATGTTGCCGTGTAACCAAATGAAAACGCAGTGAATCACATCATTTCTCAAGAAGCATATCTTCACTTCTCATCTTCAAAATTAGTTTCAAACCACAATATTTGTGTAATAGATTTCTCCGCTTCAAATCACCTCCTGTGAAAACATTATGTAATGAAATTTTGGAGTAGACTTTCAGTCATGTGCTAGGCAACAAAGTACATGTAGCTCACAGGATTAGGTTTCACCAAGGATGTTCATTTTCTAGAAGCAACTAGGCAAATGACACACAATTCGCTACACACGTAGTAAGGAAACAGATTATTTTTTGAGTGTTTCTTCTTTAAAAATTATATTTAAATGATGTTTCTGTTAATTAACAATTTATCAACTTCCAAGGGCAATCAAGGTAATTTCTGGTGCTCCTGTCAATCATTTCTCAGGTCTTGTGAGTCTTCACATACAATGTCACAAAAGATAAAAAGTCTCAGGAAAATCTTCTGCAACTGAATCAGAAAAAACTGTAAAGCTTGTTGGTAAATTAGCCAGATATTTATTTTACAGGGACTTATTAAAGCTAATATAATGCGATAGTATCGAACCATGAAAATATATAATCCAATGCAATTTGAGGCTGTCATGATCATACAACCTGCCTTTGCTACTGTATATGTTTTTGTTTTTTTCATCCGTAAGTATATTTTCAATATTGCTTGTGTAAAGGTAATGAAAACAAATATACTTTCGATTTTGGTCCATCCAAACTAGGCCCCCATTTGATTGACCAAGGAAGTTGATGTCTAATCAATACGCCGATTTTCGTTTTGTAGTCTCCTCAAGGTCGTCACGCAACGCTCCTCCTCAGGGAGCGTTGGAGGCACGCAGTGTGCAGTGCATTGTAAAAAGGACTATATTGGAGTGACTATGTGTCCCGTATTGACCTTAATTTGCTATCATTGCCAAGGCGTTGAACAATGTGAAATCATTTTCCATCATTTGACAAAGCTTCATGCATTCATGGGAAACGTTGAAAATGTGTTATGAATCATTGAGAAACGTTACAATGCATTTTAAAGCATTCAGCTGTGTTGAACGAGGTATAATAAATGTATGGGGCTGTACAAAAACCACAAAAGGATATGGCATATGTAGCACCATTCTACCATTTTCATTTTACTCTTCAGCAGTAGTCACATGCGCTTCTTAAGCACCTATTTTTTTAAGTACTTATCAAATCATTTGGATAACTTTTGTTAATAAAGACATCATTTATAGTACTTATAACTTTGTGTGTTCCAAGAACTTTGAAATGCATTTTCACCATATTATTTTGTCGCAAATTCAGTGGGTAAATAATTTTCTACCTTCCTGTAAACACCGACAAACCATTCAATGCTTTCTTCGTATTCCTTGCTACCTCTGTTTCATTTGTTGCTTAACTAAAAGGTAAATATTGTAACATTGATGCAAAATGTTACAGTGTATGTACAAGCTTCTAAAAGTTCCAAGCACTATTTGATGTTAAACATTACTGCCAGTTGTTTTTTTACCTACAGTAAGTTTTAGCTTGTAAGGTAATAACATTATGTTATTATGTTAATCTGTTCCGTTTGAGCTTATGTTCTTGATTTTTCCCGGAGACAACCACCCCCCATTAGTGACCAAGGGTCACTCAGTTACTAGAGGGATGTTGACTGTACTAACATTGGTTAGTCTTTTACCACCATGACCAATCACTGAGCTTAATGGCAGCAAAGTATCAAAGGGCCGATGTTCCCCCAGTATGCAAGTGTGGTCATATGAGAATTGTGGACATGATCAGAGAAGATGAATCTAATTGCACTTGAGCAAATTCTCCCCACTACTTCTAATAAAAATGTACAGGGACAACAAAATATTAATGAGAATTTGGATTTTGATATTAGGGTTTACAGGCTTAAGAGTGATCAGCATTTAAATTCTCCTTATGATAATTATCTTCTATGTTCAGATATCAACACTGTAGGACAAAAACAAAAGATCGCTAAGGGAAAAATGCTTTTATTTTCAAGCAATGAATGCTCCTCATTAATACTATTGTAAAATTGTAATACAGTCAAAGCTCTTATAAGCGACCACCTCATAAATTTGAAAAGTGGTCGTAACTAGGGCTTGTCTCTTGCAGTGTGAGGATGGGCTCTCATAAGCGACCTAGAGCTTCAGAAACTCATTTCAAAAAGAAAAAAAAAAAGGTTTAATGACCATCTTTACATAGTACGTGTATATCTGATAATTATATAGACACAACAGCTAAACTGTGGGTCCAATTTTTTGACAAAAATAACCCCAAGATCTTTATCAAGGAACCACTTAGTGTAGTGTACAGTTTCATTTAAGTGTCGATTTATCTGAATAAGACTCTGAGTGGTCGCTTACAAGAGCTTAAAAACAAAGAAAAAGTCCACTTGGGTAATCCCAAAAGTGGTCACAGTTGCTTACAAGACAGCTTCATTACAAAGTTTAATTCACAGTTCAAACGGGGTTTTGCAAAGGTAGTCGTAAACTACACTGTAGAGCTGGTCACTTGCGAGATTGGTCACAAAGACAGCTTCAACTGTATTTTTTATTTATATGTAGAACAGTAAAGAAAATTTCTCATATCGAGAAGCTTTAATTTTTATTATTTTACCCATACATGTAATTATTTACACAGATGATGGTTTCTGATGAAGAAAAAAGATGGATTGTTGTGGGAATTGCCATGAACAAAGTTGCTGCTCCTGTTTTGCGGGATGCCATGAAACAAGGAATGGACACCAACTATGCAAATCTGGACAGACACTGTCAACTTCTGACCCCACCTTGTACTCTAACTACTTTAAATCACGGTCTGGTCCGAGCAGATCCTATCTTGAGGAACCTGAAATTTCAAAATATAAACAACAATCATCTTGTTCATGGTGTATGCAACTACAACTTCAACATCTATAGTTCTGTGGATTTGGCAAAGTTATATCTGCCAGGTTATCTGGCTCAGTTTTCAGCCTTTGATGAGTCACTGGACATGACTGCCATTCTTCGTCTGTTAGGTTTTAAGAACTATATGCCTGCCCCTGTTTTTTCCTCACTCACCCAGGTTTCAGCTGATGACGTCAGGGAAAATGTCAGAAACAAATGGGGCCATGTTGATTTTACTGAGTGGACAGATGCCCTGTTCAATGATTGCTTTGACAAATTGAAGACATTGGTAAGGAGTCTAGGACTAGTAGCAGGATTGGAGAAAGACACATTGGACCAGCTTGCTGATTGGCAAACAAAAGGTACTGTAATTTCAACAGCAAGGGCAATTTCACAGGGTGTTAAAAATTATTTTTAACACCCTGTGAATCAGTAAATAATCATTTCAAATCATATTTGATTATAATAATAATTATAACTATAACAAAATTCTCAAATCTAATTGGCTATCAACTGCCCTGATTTCAGCCTTAATTGGACAATTTAATAGGACAGTATGCATCTTGCCTAAGTAATTGGACAGTACGTGCCATCACATGCTTGCTTAAATGGCTTTTTTTCACTACTAGCAAAAAAAATTGGAATTTCCTCTGTTTTGATTTCAAGAAAGGGCCTTAAATATCACAAATTTTGTTAAAGTTATGATTAATTGGTAACAGAATTTCGTGTCGTCCAATTCAGTCTGTAATCATACTCGTGATTAAATAAATCGGACTCCTGCTACGGGGTCGTCCGATTTTGTTAATCACTCGTATGATTACGGACTGAATTGGACTCCACTCAGTCCTGTTACCATTACTAATAATATTATAGGGCTTCTGATATTTTGCGCAGTCGTGGAGCTTCTAATTAAATTCCGATAAATTTGTGAAATCCCACAAAATTCTAAAAAACAGAATGTCAGGACAACATGTATCTCACATGTATCTCGTCTCTTGAGGCTGTTTACTTGCTGTAAAGGTGCAAGTTTATCTAGAAATTAAACATCCCAAAACTACAGCTGTACCAGTTTGAAAAACTGGGCACTAGCAATGATGTTGAAAGCTTTGCCGTTGGCTCTAACTTGTGGAGGGTAAATTGTTGTTGGAAGAGCAAATGATGACCTCGGTTAAGGAAATGTTAAAAATGCTGGTCTGATCAGCGTAAAACCGATAGATTTCTAGCAAAATTTGCCCTCAAAATTCCCACAAAATTGGCTGTTTTTTACTGATTGTTTTTTGGCAAAGTTTGTCCCTAAAAATCCTGTGACATTTGACTTTTCTTCCATGACCTATCAGAAGCCCTCTATTAGGTAAAACCTTTCTAAGCAGTCACCCTTGAATTGGGAGTTAAGCTGAGGTGACCGATGTTGGTGGTTTAAGGTACATTTGTAATTTCCTTGTAAAGGAGTTATACGTGTACATGCACGATCCAGATAAAAAATAGTCATTGAGTTTGTTTTTGCCCCACATGCCCATAATTTTAGAAACTAAAGTCACTGTGTTTTTTCCTAGCTGTGCACAAAATGTTCCAAACTTAAACAGCCATAAAAAAATCCTATTATATAGCAAAAACTATGAATCTTACTAAAACCTAGTCAGAGCCATAGGTTTGTTTGCCGGACTGGGCTTAGTAACTTTTCAGCAAAGTGACTTCAAATTAATGCTACTGCAGAAAAATGGACAGTTCTTGATAAAATATTATTTTTAGCCACAACAAGGCAAACACCAATAAAAAGGGCCATTTTCTGGCAATTATGCAGTAGTATTGATGTCATTTTCCACATATTGCAAACTTTTCCCAGATTTGTTCAACACAAGCTGGTTAATGTGGTTATGATGAATTATCCGTAGGATTTAAGCCAATCATAAACAAAAAATATTTTGAAGGAATAATGCAGTATAAATTGCATCAGTGTCCTCAGTTCTTACAAATGAACAATTCTTATGCATACATAGAAAATTATACAGAGTCTACTAAATTATTTTAGATCCTTACAATGCATGGCCGTCAGGGACCGTTCATTTTTTGCCTGGTTAGGGGGGAGCTGGTGGGATTTGACTAGTAGCTCTTGTAGTATATGATGACCCCCGCTCTTCCTTAGAAATTTTTTGAGTGGCCCCTCCTTGTCTCCCAAATTAATTGAGATGACCCCCCCCCTCCCCCCCCCAAAAAAAAAAGAAGAAGAAGAAAGAAATAAAAAGAGCTGAGAGAAAATGAAAAATGAATAGCAGAACATAAATCAAATAGAAGTTTTGAATGGCCGTAAGCAGTGAACAGACATTGTCTGTATAAGATGACATTGCATAAGGAGTCTGTTTTTAAAAAGGAAAACTGCAGGAGAAACTTTGAGAGCTTTATCAATAGTGCAAGAAACATTTCCCAAATGGAGCTTTTGTTGTTTTTTTTTTTCCAAAGAAACATTTAATTTGATAAGCTTTTTTTGCATTTTATTGGGGTAGAATTGCTTTTTGGTGTGTAAGACATGTATATTAGGGGGTCTGGGGAGACGCTTCCCGGGAAAATTGGAACTTTCTGAAGGTCAGAAATGCTGGTTTTTGGCATTCTGGTAGGCAGCTGTTTGCATTATTACAGATGCCATAACTGCAAAACTTGAAGGAATTTTTTTTGGTGACCCCCTCCCCACCCCCTTTACACCTAATATGTTATTTCCTTCTGTACCTCCCCCTTTTTAAGCATATTTCATTCATGCTCCCCCTTCAAATCCCATCAGCCCCCCTCCCCCTTAAAAAATGAACACACCCTTATTTCTGGCTGATTACTGTGAAGTGAAGTAGTCCAGAGCTGAAAAGTACAGACTGTTAACATTCTTCGAAACAACAGGCTTGGCTGATTCATTAATAGATTAATTGGAAATGAGGCAGCAAATGAATGACTATGGAATATTAACAACAATCTCCTAAATGGTGTGATATTCCTGGACTTGATTTGTTTTTAAAACCCAGGAGGTATGCTGATGATACTACCCTTACCTCATCTGAAGAAGAACCATGTGTCCTTGAACATAAAATGAATTATGATCCGAATTTAATTTAGTCATGGCTGTCACCCAAAAAATTAACTTTGTTAAGGGTCAATAATACACTGTTGGAAAGAGTAATGATTATTAAACATAAATCTCTTGGAGTTCAAATTGATGAATCTCTGAGCTGGCACCCACAAATTAATACCATTTCAAAGAATATATCCACTGGTCTTGCTATCTTCAAGCGTGTGAGTCTTATTTTACCATTTGATACCAGCGAATAATTGTACAATGCACCAGTTGGTAATGCCATCTTTTAATTGCTGTAGTGCTGTATGAAGTAATATTAATAAAGAACTAGCAGACAAACTTCAAAAGATGCAGAAAAGGGCTGCTAGTTTAATTTTACACACGATTCCGAGGAAGACCATGTAAAAGCGATACAAGTTCGTGTATAAAATAATAAAGATTGGTCAGTGTCCTTTGTAAGGAAGTCTATAAACTGCTGCAAAGTCTCTGTCAATTAACAAGCTACAGTCAGTCTTCAGAGAGGGAAGGAACAAGTGTTTGCCAAAGCATTAGGTAGTGGCTAATTCACCAGACAACAATCCACTATCCAGTGGATAACTATTAGGGAAACCATGCAAGTATTGTGATATCCACTAGATACACTGTATAAAGATCGATCTCATGGTGATTAACCTCTGTGAGTGGTCACCTCTATTAAGCGTCACTTATATCCAATTAATTAGCTTTTCAAGATTGATAAAGAACACGAGCTGTACTTTCATATTGAATTAAGGATCTCTGTTACTCTCTTTCTAGTTGTTACAATCATAGTGATGTATGCTACATATAAGAGAACTGACCAGATCTTTATAATGTCTGGAAACAGGTCCAAACACTGCAAGAGGCCCCAAAACAAGTCCATGGTCTATTGACTGATGATGGTTCCAAATACGTGTAACGTGCCGTTCAATTTAGGTTTCTGGGTAACTGACCACCCACCCCTCCCCTTAAGTCAACATTAACACTTACTTTTCACTCAGAGAAAAATTGTGACTTACGGGAGGGGTAGGTGGTCACTTACATGTATCCAGAAACCTCGATTGATCCGCTTATTTTTCATAAACCGTAGAATTACTGTTTGTTTGCAAGTGCAATGTAATACAAATCTTCTCTTGCTATACAGTTTTGTTTCTACTTGCTGTTACTCGAATTGATTCCATCTTATTTGCTTCAGGTTGTAATTTGATCGTGGGACATGCTGTGGACAAGGATCTTCTTTGCTTAGTACAAGATGAAGTGAAAGATCTCATCAAGGAGTACAGCGCCTTCAAGGCACAGCTGAATCTACAGAACAAGCAAGTAGCAGAACTCGAAGAAGATTTTGCTATCCTTAAAGATCAAGAAGGCAGGTTGAACGAGCATCATGAACGACTTGATGCACTGGAGTTTAGAAGTGAAGAGATTACAAAGATTTTGGAAAGACTTGTGTCCTTTGAAGAACACACAAGGGTGTGGTTACAAGCACTAGAAGAGAGAGTCTATCGTCTAGAGCAAAGTCACACTGAGACAGCCGTGAAAGTAGAAGAGGTTGGCCTAGAATTGAAGAGTTTAAAAACACAGATCGACAAACCAGGTTAGCTGAGTTAAGGCTCGGTCCCACTTCTTTTATCAAAAATTGTGAATGAAAGGATTCCCCGGCTTTAGTTTATACTTTTTGCCGAATAAAGTGAAGGACAAAGATGTTCTGTTAGGCAACTTAGTAACGTCGATTATGAGAAGGTCGAGGACAGAATCCAAAAAAACACCTGGCTTTAATGAGCAAAACGATAGCTTTGCACTTTCGTCACACTTTTTTTGTTACACATTTCTTTTTGAATTTCGTCGTAACGATATTCCGTTTCATCGTCGTAATCGCATGAAGTTGTCGTTAACTTAATATTGTTGTTGTCCTTCCGTTTCATCGTCGTAATCGCGTGAAGTTACCGTTAACATAATGTTGTTGTTGTGCTTATCTTCTGTGGATGTGCGGTCCCGGTTAAACAGTAACTAAGGGACGGTTTATTTTTTTATGGGATAGGGGGCGCTGGTGGTATTTGGGGGTCATCAGGCAATACTTTTTGGTATGGCTTCCCCCCTCCCCCCCCCCCCCCCCCAAAAAAAAAACACACACACACACACAACACCACCACCACCACCACCACCACCACCGCCACAAAAATGTCACACTTTGTATTTTGTCCGTGTGTTTAAAACAGACAAGGTTTTTATGTGCAGTTCAATAAACGACCAAGATTGTTATCAAGTGTTTTTAAACTTGGTAAAACACGAACTGCTAATTTATTTAGTAGAAAAATATGAAAAAAATATGAAACGGCAAACTGATCCTTACGATGAAGAAGTAAACGGAAAAGAATAAAACAAAAAAACATATTTACTGTAAACAAATCGCCTAAGGCAATTGGGCAATTGGGCAATTTGTTTAAATATATATATTTTTTGTTGTATTCTTTTGTTTACTTCTTCTACGCCTTGCCGTAAGGATCAGTTTGCCGTTTCATATTTTTCTACAAGTTTAATTGTACTGATCCACTTCTACAACTGGGAGATCCGGCACCACTTATTGGTTTGTTGTTGTAGACTTGCTGACATTTTAATATTTTAGTTTATTTTGACCACTTAAAAAAGAGAAAACACACAACTTGAAAAGTGAAGGCAGCCGCTTTTAATTAAAATCTTTTCACATCCGTAAGTTACAGAAAAAAAAATACGTCTTCCTGTTCAAATCCTTACTTTTTGAAGGTTACGCAACGGTACAAACGTGTATATTTCGAGCTTGGGATGCCTGTGGTTCGACTGTATTTCCGTATATAATTGACGAATAAGATGGGTAATAAGCATATCACTGACAGCTCACAGCGGTATAGTTTGCTTGTCATTTGAGTATAACTAGTGTTGTCAGACTTAGATACGTAGCGTTTTATGATACTAATTCCATTGTTGTCTCTTTTCAGAAGCTTCATCTCTGAAATCATTCGACCTGAAATCCTGTCGAAGCAAACTAGAAGATCATTACCGAAAGACAGCCACTATTCCCACTTCTGTTTGGAGTAAGAAATCCGTTGTCGACATTCACCAGATCTACACTCGTCTGTCCTGGGTGAAAGAAGAACAAACCCCAGCTGGAACAACACAGACTGAACTGAAGCATTACTGTGACCTCTTCAAAGGAAAGAAGAACGGCGTTATTCCAAAGAGAATACTCGTGCAAGGGCAGACGGGAATTGGAAAGAGCACCTTTGTTAAGAAGCTGCTTGTTGACTGGGTGGACGTCAATAACGAGACTGGGGATGAACAAGCAGCTATCTTGAAGAATTTCGAGCTTGTGGTTGCCATAAATCTCAAGGAAGTGTCCAAATGTCAAAATTTTAAAGACGTCATAAGACTCTCTAATGTGTTTGCAAAAGAAGACAAATATATGACAGAGGGCCTAGTTGATTATATCACTAACAACCAAGAGAAAGTTCTTCTGATCTTTGACGGCTACGACGAATACCGCAGTGGATGTGATTCAGAAATATACGAGATTTTTAGTGGAAATAGCCTGAGATGCTGCTGTGTATTAATAACAACTCGTATTTCAAAATCTGACGAACTACGAGGGGGTGAAGACCTGCAAGCTGAAATCACGGGTTTCAGCGAAGTGGACAGAAATGACTTTATGCTGAGATTCCTTAGTGCCCATGAAGTGTCAAACTTAGAAGAGCACTTACGTGACAGAGAGCTGGAGGAACTGGCGAAAGTCCCTTTACTCCTTCTGTTTTTCTGTATTCTTTGGAGAAAGGGACAGTTAAAACTCTTTCCGAAAACAAAAACTACATTGTACATAGAAATTGTCCAGTTCATTTTAAATCACAGCTATAGCAAGCAAACACCACCTCGATATGTCCAACTAACAGAAAAAGAAAAGATCCTCTCAGAAATAGGAAAGGTTGCTTTAAAAGCTCTTCTGAAGGATGACCATTTGTTTGAGTACAGTCAGTTGTCCGATTCTGTCCATTGTGACGAAAGCGTCCTCATTGGTTTGCTCCAAATCACCGAATACTCAGAAACCTTACAACCAATTGGAATGGTGTCGTTTATTCACAAGAGCATCCAAGAGTTCCTTGCCGCGTGGTACATTACCTACAGATGTATACCTGAAGGCGGAAATCTCGGTGAAATTGGAGAAAAGTTGGAGGAGTGCTTGGCTTTAGAAAATGTTTTCCAGTTTGTATGTGGCCTTAGTGAAGATGGAGCGTCGACAGCTTTGAGACATTTGAAGTCTGTCAGAATCTCAGATCCTTCGCTGGATATGTCAAATACAATACCGGACTTTGAGAACGAGACAGACGCACCACTGAGTGACGTCACTGAGCGTCAGTGTAAATTTCGCGATTTGGTTTTAAATTCATATGAAGAGGTTGAATCAAAAGCTGATTTTTCAAGAGCTTGTTTGGATTGTCTTGGAAGTATTCTTATTTCTCCAAGATTTGAATCACTTCCTAAAGACCTGTTGTTAAAGGCACAGCATGAAAACTCCTGGTCTGTGGTTTTTGAATTAATTCATAAGGATTTAAGGCTCAAGAAATCTGAAGTCTTAGCACTAAAAAAGACGCTTGCATCACTGGTTACTGAAAGTTCGGAAATCCTCAAAGTTACAAATTTTGTAAGAAAATTCTATGTTACTCATTTAGTTGCCCTTTGTCTCTGCGGATTTTTGCCAGTGGTTTGTTTCCGTAATGACCAAGTCCACTTTTACATTACGCACTTGGATCTCGTGTGCGATGACCACGCCCGGCTATTCATAGACTTTGCTGTTCCTTCCAATTCAGAGCATTTAAGTTCAGGACAGTTGTGTCTGAAATTTATGAAAACTCTTCATTGTTCCCCCTCTATATTTTCCATGGAATATCTAGGGGCAATTATCAAACACTGTAATCATTTAGAACGCCTTCAAATTGTAGATAGTGATGATACCTTATGTCGTACCTTGGAGCAAGTAACAAATCCTATCAAGTACTCTTTGTCCATCAGGCATTGCGCGTTAACGTCAAAGGGAGCACAAAAGCTTGCATTTTTGTTACCAAGGTTTGAAAAGGTTACTGAATTTGAACTTTGCTTGGTTAATTGCTCTTATGAAGCAGAAGCATATATCAACCACAGGTCTCTCTCCAAACTAAAAAAAATACCTGACGTCCTATCGATATCATCGGTAAACGAAGCACTGTGCTCTTTGCTGCGTACATTATCAGCCTTACAAACTTTAAGCACAAGTAGCTTGGCTGATGATGAGTTCTGTGATGGAACAGCAACATCTTTGTTTGCCGCTATCAAACACAAGACTCTCACCGAACTGACACTGAGTGAAATCCTCTTGACGTCACCAGTAGCCGAGGCACTCGGCCATTCGCTGCCTAAACTATCAGCCTTACAGACCCTACGCATAAGTGGCTGGCTTCAATGTTCCGATCTCGCGATAACAAGTTTGGTTGGCGCTATCAGGCACAAGACTCTCGAGAGGTTGAGACTTTGTAGAATGAACCTGACGTCAGCAGCAGCAAAGGCGCTCAGTCAGTCGCTGCCTGAATTATTAGCCTTACGATCATTAAAGATAGGTGATCTGGCTGAATGTTCTGACGATTCAGTGACACGATTGGTTGCCGCTCTCGCACACAAAAGCCTTGAGAAAGTGAAACTGCGTAAAATGAACCTGACATCTGCAGCAGCAGAGGCGCTCGGTCGGTCATTGCCTGAATTACCAGCCCTAGAAGAAGTAAGAGTAAGTGGTTCAGATGGATGCAGTTTGCAGCATGAAGTAATGGAGGCGATGTTTGGCAAATTTAAGAGACCTTCGCGATTAATTCGCCTAAAGATCTGTAATTTTAGCTCGAGAGGAACACTTGCTCAAGTCACCAGAAACCTATGCTTCTTTCCCAGCTTGCGTCATTTAGAACTTGAAGCATTAGATATGGGTGAAGCTGACTTGTGTGGTTTGCTCGAGAATTTGAAATTCATCCCTGATCTTAGTACTCTGTCCCTGATGGGAAACCCACTGGGACGAGCGGTGAGGTTGATGGTACCATACTTGCTCAACAAGCAAGATCTTTTTCTTCAATTCGGACAAGGAGATTGTTCAGAAGAACATCTGAACTATGTTCGAGAGGCGATTAAAGGGAGGTCAAATATTAAGCTTGAAAATAAAGCAAATATGAGCCCTTTTTCGTTGCCGCGGAATTGGTACGGAAGGCCGAGGTATGATCTCTTAAAGCTTGTGGCTGAGTTATAAGACAAAAAATTAGAGAGCAACAACAGCGATGACAGCCACGAAAACGTCACTTAAAAAGTGAATTCGTGCTGCTACAAACTTTATCGCACTTATCCTAACTCGTTTAATTGGTCAAATGTTGGCAACGTTTTGTGGAGTTGAATTTTAAAGGACTGTATCACGAAAGTTCAGGAAAAGGGAAAGACAGTTGTTCTGTTGTGTTCCCGTCCTCAACAAAACGTGAAATTAGGCCCTTTCACGTTGTATTCGTGCAACGACGGCAAAGAAATATCCAAAAGAAGCGTGATACACGTGCAAAGTTTTCGTTTTGCTAATCTAAATCTTTCGCTTTTTGGCCGTTGCCCTCGCCGCCGTTGTTGCTTGAGCTCCCCATTGTCACGCGGGCGTGGCGCGGGGGGTGGGGGGGAGGGGCGTGTTAGTTTTAAATGTGAACATTTGTAATGTGTTTAACCCAACGTGGGTTGTGTTAAAAGAGCTGTTGTTAACAAAGTTACAATAGAGTCGATGCCGCCGGTTGCAACCGGAGACACATCGATGGAACTGAGATCGATAACAGACCTCGTTGAATTGCTAGTGTGGTAGTTTTAAGAAAAAAGAAGTACTTTATTTGAATACTTAAACAAAGAATACAGAATATCAGTAAACAGAATGGCACCAGATGATGCTTTTCTGTTGTTAATAAACCCTCCGAGCAAGAACAAACCAGTGCAAAAGTTAATTGCAAAATACGTGTTCGACTGCTATGAGAAAAGAAGATCATTAGTTGTTTAGGTTAACATTGATATTCCACTAGTGTGCAATTTGTGTTATTATTTTAAATTATTTCGATAAAGTCCATATACATAGGATTGTGTAAGACTCCAAATAAAACATCGTCTTGTCTGGTTTTAATAGCCTGCTCACTGACCCTCTCATAGTCTATTTCTTCTCTTATGAAAATAAAGACTGCGGGGATTTATTGACCACTGAAACATTACGACTCTCAGGAACTGTTTTCGCTTGGGAACTGATATATTTGTATATTGAGAACACCTGGGTCAAACCCTCGGCGGGGGGGGAAGCACTTAAGGAATTTTGGGTGGGAATGTGCCGCTGGAACCCTCAGCCTATACCACAGCTAGTTCCGCTGAATTTTGCTACCCTATATTTTTATACAGAGTAAACTGCTTGAAAACCATACCCTTCACTGCGGCACTTACCTATATAGCCCATATATGGAAGTACCCCCCCCCCCCCCCCTCCTCTTCGGGGTCAAACCCCATTATTTCTGACGTTTTTTCCCCGGAACTTCGAAGTTCAGTAAACACCCACGAATTGGTAGCGACTTTTTTTAAGTCTGGTGTACTTATTAGCAATTTAGGCTAAGTAGGTTCTTAATATTTGTGAAGGAGATAATAGATTGTTGATTACCAGAAAAAAAATAAACTTGGGTTTGGTCCTTAAAACTTGTGTTGTTATAACCCTAACATACCTGATTAATGAATTTTTATGCATTTTGGTACTGTATTTTCTTGTTATACTCAAACTTTACTACGTCGGCAAAGTTGCACTCCTTGATTAAATTGCTTATAGCGTAACCCACATACATTCTGTTCTTGTACAAACTTGCGGTAAATCATAGTCTGTTGCTCCAAAAACTCATGACTTTTTGAAACGTGAAGGACTAAAGAAGAGACAAGTAGCCGCTAATAGCCGTGCAAACCTTTACTTATCTTGTCAACCGGTTCGCTGGGAATGAAAACTTCGTGCAGTGGAACCTCGATCCAGTAACAAACTGCCAAGAGCCTAGGGAAATTTGTTCCTTATATCGAAAACCCCAATTTAAGGAATTTTTGGAAAACAAGCCCTGAAAATGTTCTTTCCCTGCGAAAGAGTACTCCCTTATATAATCCATATAGGTATGTGCCGCCCCAAAGGGTAGGGACGGTGGTCTGAGAACACTTTGCCCATTTTGGTCTGAAATCGGGTATGGTTTTGGAGGAAACTACGGGAACGTATGAACGTATTTATTGTTTCAGTTCCAAATGAATAAGAAAAATGACGGAGAAGCTGTATGCGTAATATAATTTCACTCCTCACGGGAGATATGAACTCAATAAATTGACCTCGCTCCCAATGTGTGGCTTCATAGCTCAGTTGGTAGAGCAACGCACCGGTAACTCGGAGGTCACGGCGCGGGTTCGAATCCCGTTGAAGGCCTGATTTTTTTTTTTTCAGGCTTCTTCTTTCCAATTTTTTTTTTTTCTTCTTCTTCTTCTTTCCAATTGCTTAAATTGGAAAATTTACTGCGATGATCGTTCATCACTTTCATCTACAACCGCAGTTCAAAAATGAATTATTTCATATATACTTCACATCAATCTAAGTAATGATGACATAATTTCTGCCTAAAGGCCAGGTCTGAAAACGGGTATGGATTTTAGAGGTCTGGCCTGAAAACGGGAGTAAAAAATAACATTTTGTGGTCTGAAATAGGGTCAGGGGAACCGGGCGACACGCCCCCAACCAAGAATTCCTTCCGTGTTCGTTATCACAAGGATTCCGTTAAATCGCGGTTTTGTTCCACAGATTTTATTGTTATTTTGGCCGGGCTAAAAGAAAATCGTTCGTTATACCGAGGACCTTTTCTATTTTGAGGTTCAGTCGTTCCACTTTATTTTTTAAGTAATGTTCCGTGTAAGAGGTAGTCTCCCTTGCAGCCGTGAGACTATGGACTATGTAATAGGTAGGCAAGCGACCGCCGCAAAAGCAAATTTTACGTTCGTTAATTTCTATTCTAAAAAAGAAAGGTGAGCCTCTTTATCTTGCATCTTATTGTTAAATATATTTTAGCTGTAACTTCATTGAATTTTGTAAATATAGTTTTATATCTTCTCTTAGTTGCTGTCTGTATATCTTCCGTTCATTTTCTTCACAAGTAGTGTAAGAGAGATTATTTCTATACTGACAGGGTATCGTGTGCTTTTCAAACTTTTAAAACAGCGTATACGGTGATGCACGTTTCAGGGGTCAGTAGTTGGGTAGTGCGGTGGGGAATCTGAAAAAAAAAACCTTCACTGGAACCCATCTCTTTCGGGAAATACTCGGGGACTTTAGAGTTCTTCGACAATTAAGAACCCACCAGGGGGTCACGTGACTGGCGCCTCAGAGCTCAGGTTTCGACCTGTTTTGCCTTGTCACCGATCACTCCTCTTGGGCCTTGTGCCTGAACAAACATGTCAAACATGTTTCCACTGCGCTGATATATAAGAGAGTCACTAGAGAATGTACGGTCCATGCATTTCAATGGCCCGAATAAAAAAACGCCAAACCCAGCGACAAAATGGTTTCAAAATTAACGTTATTGTCGCTACTTAAAGTTATGTGTGTCATTTTTTAGGAATAAAAATTGCTGAATCATTTTTTGTCACATACGATATGGCAGAATTTTGCTTCGTGCATGCACTGTGAGGACTTCAGTAAGTTGTTATTACCAGAATGTTCAGATAGTCAGACGAGCAAATTACACTTCCAGCCTCGATTGTGAACAAAATTTTGCCCTTTTGTTTGTCAAGCTTTCTGCCTTGGGAGGTACAAGTGGAAATGAGACTGGAGTTGGCCCTGTTTTGATCAATCCTTATATTATGTAAATGACGTCCTTCTTATTTCCTTCTTTACCCTGGTCCAAGAGGGTTTTTTTTTGAAATTTTTCTTCAGGAAGAAAGAGAGCTCCAGAAAAATAGGAAGGAGGTTTGTATCAAAATGAGGTCAACCTCAGCACACCTTCACTCGAAGGATAGGACACTAAGCGCTAGCCCATCACTGTAAAATTGCCCGTCTTGTCCGAAGGAATAACCCTTTTTTGACCTTTTCAACTTACTCATCTTAATTCACATTAATTTCCACCTCAATTTCTAGATTTTACGATGCAATGAAAGCCAAAACAAGTGATTTTAAGAGTTTATTTCATGTATACGGTCAATGAAATGCGTCTAGGTGAATTGGTCAAAACGGTGTTACACAGCGAGCACCCCCCCCCCCCCCACGGAAAGACTTCTGATCATTTCTAATTACCCCTTTCCCATCACTAACTGAGATGTCATCTCGTTTCAATCAAGTACAAGTTGCCCCATGTAAGCAAATCTTGGTTCCGGAATCGATCCGGGAAATCATGCCCGTGGAAACCGGAATTCGTAATCCCGCTAGTGATAGGAATCCAATGTCTACTGTCGAGAAACTGATCGGGCCATCCAAGATCTACTGTAATGGAAATCGAAATCCACAGCCTGGAATTCAATATGTCTTGGATTGGTTAAATAAGGGCGATACAAGATTTGACTGTGCTTGTGTTGTTTGCCTGAAAACAGGGTCTGGAAGAGGATGTCTGGATATCGAATCGCGGGTTAAATTACCGTACATTCACGAAACACGTTATTAGGCGAAGGACTGATCAAGTCCATCAATGATTCTTAATAGTTGCTGGACTACTCATAGATAAGAGTAGGTCTGAAATGACCCCTGGATGGAAAGGAATAAAAAAAGTACGGTGATCAAACTTGCGATTTTCTTATTTTTGTTTCGGACCACTACAAATTAGAGTTGACTGGCGATGAATTTTATTGCTTCAAAATCGAAGCTGTGCATTTTTTCTTTTACATGGTTTAACTTCGAACCCTCGTCACGACACATCTGTTTTATTGGTAGAAATATCGATTCACGCCGGACTACAATGTTAGAGGATCACGCGTCATAGTAAATATGTAATTCACGAATCACGACTGTATTTCATTAGTTTTTCCGATTCACGCTCTGTTTAAGGACGGACCAGTATTTTTCTGGAGGGGGGGGGGGGAGGGCGCGATGGGAAATTATCTTCTGCAAACACTTTTTTTCTATCGTCATCTTCTTACAAACAATTTTTTCCATTTTTTTCAGTGTTCTTTTTATTTGTGCTGAATATTACTATTGCCTTATTAAACTATTAAACAATGATGTACAAGGAGCAGAAGGGACACAGCATAAGAAACGAAAGAAACCGTTGTCGTCTTTTGTCAAAAAAGATCTAATTGATGAACCTCAAGTAAGCACTAATTACATTATCGAGGAAGACATTCATGCTCCCTGTGGTTACGAATCAGTTACGAATCAGTTACGTGGTTACGAATCAGTTAAATGCTATCCTTCACCAAATGTTTGAAGAACTGAAAACGGAGACAACCACTCTGAAACGAGACAGACAGTGATGAAACAGACAGTCACTCATCTGCTGATGAGCATTTCCAAATTGAGTCATTATCAGAACTTGTGTCAATTAAAAGATCAGGAAATTATAATTTAAGATCCTCCTCGGATGGTTTGTTGCTTGCAACGCCAACATATTCCAGGAGCGTTACATTAGGAGACAGATCATTCTAGGTCGCAGCTCCGGCACTTTGGAATGTATTACCTCGTGAGATTCGTTCTATTACAGATCTAGGGATTTTTAAGCGCCATCTGAAAACGCACCTCTTTAGGGAAGCTTTTTATTAATTTATTAATTTTTAATTGTCATCACGATAATTACTAGTATTTTAACATATGTTGTATATTTTAATTTTATCATAGTATATTTTAGATAATTAGTAGTTAGATACCCTTTATTAAGTTATTATAGATAGAAATCATGTAATGCGCGCTTGATCATTTCATGGAAAGCGCGCAATATAAGAATTAAATTATTATTATTATTATTATTATTATTATTGTTACTATTATTATTATTATTATTATGAAGACTTTTTTTAATTAAATTTAGAAAGTTAATGTATTATAGATTAATTTTCCAAATACAATGTATCAGTTCTTCACAATGGCTCAATTTCAGAATGTTCATCAGCAGATGAGTTACTACCTGTTTCATCACTGTCTGAGCTAAGCCTTGTTTGAGAGTGGTTGTCAAATATGTCCCATTTTTCTTCAAACATTTGCCCTCCATGCGTGGGATCGATGTCTTAAGAGTGAGAGTTGGCAAGAGTTTTGGCAATGATATTTTTTAATATCTTACTTGACTTCTCTGCAAACATTCTTTTTTACCCTATCACGTTTGCAAACAATATATTTTGTCTTTCCAGACCCTACAAACAATTTGTCTCCTTCCAGACCCTGCAAAGATGTAAGCGTCACTATCCATGCACGCAATTCGCGCAAAAGATTCAAGTCTTATCTCAAACTTTCAGGCTAAAAATATGTGTCCTGGCTGGCGTCTTATGCAGTCCCTCTCCACCCTTAGTCAAGGGAAGGGGGTAGGTGTAGGTCATCGAACAAATGAACTTAAATTAAAGGAGTTCGTGTGATCTCCCCTCAGTTAACGGCCTTAGTCAAGCAAACCTTATGAGAATGCTACCTTCATTTCAACTCAAACAAAAACAAAGCATTTAATTATTTAACCTTTGCTTAGAATGAATAATTAGTTACAATTGAAAGAATTCCGCAGTCAGAATAAACGTTTCCAAGGTGACTATATAACCAGCAAGAAAATAAAAATCCCGAAATAACTCTTACAAAGACTAATGCAACAAACTGTGAAATAAATATCAACGTTGTGACTTTGCACCTGATAACGAAAATTACCGCGCGATTTTGATCATTGTAAATATTTATCATCTCACGATATCTCCTTGCTTTTATTACTAACCCCATCCTTCAATACCGAAGCATGCGTGTCCCACGTCTGGATTCAGTCCAGAACAACATTCACTGTATATTGAAACCTGCGTCTGTGGCCCAAAAATTAAAGTTTGACAGGTAGAGATATCAAAGTTTGCTTCCTCATACTCAAGACAAAATTACAGATTCTCTTACTTCACCTTCCTTCAAGTTATAAATAGTGCTTTTTGTAATTTATTTGTAGAACAATCACAGGTCATCAAATGACTCGAAATTGATGAGTCAAAGATGGCTAAGTTTTGCATCACATTACAGGTATTAAAGGCAAGTATTTAAATACTTACCAGTCTTATCGTGTGTGATGTAATACACTATACTTTCCTATGCGGTTTATCAAATCTGCGTGCATTTAGCTTAGAGGATTCTTCTATACACGGTTTATAAACTGTTATTTTCACAAGGCAAATTTAAAGGGCATCATTTAAGAAGTGATTGCCAATGCATTATTGTGAAAACAAAATAAAAACAAAACAAAGCAAAAGGTGCCAAAACATAACGTATGTCATGCTTCGCTGCATCGTATTTAAAGCAGGGGAGGGGAGGGCTGGATGCTTAAATTAAAACCTCAAGTAGTTATAAAGTAGTCAAAAGAAAATGGAAATATAATCTAATCATTAGGCTTCAATCTTAACGTGTAGCAAAATGTAGCTTCAAATTTTTGCGTTTTTCTTCAGTAGAATGTCAATAACGAGAAAAAATTACTCCTCACTCCCCCCTCCGTCAATTTTTTTAGTCACCTTCCCAGGGGGTTCTACTATTGAATCAACACATTAATTCAAACTATGCGTGTTCCCTTGGGTGACGATGTGGAGTGTTATTAAAAATTACATATGTACACAATAACTCATTCCCAAAATAACCAGGTCGCAGTGTAGACGTGTTTCTTCGCGAGTACCGGGGTTGTGACGGAAATCGTCGTATCAGCGGATGTTCACTCTTGAAACAATCATTTTGTAAGAGGCCAGTGTTTTTCAAGGTGAGAATATTTCGGAGAGGGGAAAACAGACACAACTCAACTGGCTGCGATAGAGTAGAGGTGGGCGTTAGAAGTGGCCAATCGTGTAAAACTGTGCCAGGATCGAGACACCGAGAGTTATTCAAGAGAGCGAACTTTGATATACATGTAATTTAATACTGAGCTACATTGTAGCTAGTTCGTCTTGCAGGGAGGTAATTTTCAGTGGACGCGAATACGTCGCAGATGCCAAGTAATTATAAAGACACATCGTAACAGACCAGAACAGAGCAGATCAAACATGTGTGAACATAACAATGAATCTTTGGGCAAGAGCTCGTGTCAAACACACCCAATCAAGCCCTCATCGGATTTCTGTGACCAGTGGAGTGTGCTAGACAATATTGATGAAGAGGCTTTAAAGAAACTCATTCTTGAGTTTGGACTTGAGTTGCAGCATGAATTACCGGAACTTAAAGGGTCCCTTCATTTGACTGTTGCTTCATTGGAGGAAGAAGACCCTGAGCGCTAGTTGCGATAGCACGGTAGACAAAGTATGTCATCACTAATATCGACAACAACAAATCACCAAGTATGTTCACAAGAAACAAACGCCTCATGTTAAGTTTCGTAGAAAACTGTTTTGTGAAATTTTAGAAAATCATTGACATCAAAAATACTACATAAAAATAACGGCTAATTCTGCCCGAAGGGGTTACGCAGGCGCATTCAAGCGTAAAGATAGTTCAAACGTGTTGACAGGCATGTGTGATGTTTTTTACACGTAAGCTTACCAGATACTCCAAGACAATTCATGGATTTCCTTAACGCGAAACCCACCAGAACAATGAAATATGTGCGCAAATTATTAACAGAGCCAAGAGTATGTATCGTTTCGTGGCTACTTAAAATTCCTGGCCTTATGCCTACTCAATGACATACTATTATGAATAGATATAACTCAGTTTTAGCACAAGTTATGCAAAATATTTACTTATTACAACTGTCTGACAAGAAAGAAAAAGCATGTTGTTAGTTGGGCAGAAAATTCTCAGATTATCGTCGAAAAGACTTTACAAGACAGCAAATATACGCCCTTTATAACAAATACACCTGGATATGAGAATGCAAAACCGCAATTAGAATAACAGAATGATGAGATAATCGCCAGATAAGTCAATAAATTTAATGTCATTGCAAGATGTGCTCTCATGGTATTTGATTGTATACCTAAGACAAAGAATACAATACACCTTAGAGGATTTTGAGCTATTATTCATTGCGTAAGGTTATACAATTTCAAAAATAATTTCATTCCGCTCATCGGAAAAATGTATAATGTATTGACATTCCCAGATATTTGCGCCGATAAGTCGATATTTTTCTTTTTTAGTAATACTGTTCGTTTATCCCGTTTTTAATAATACTGTTCGTTCACGACTGAACAGTTTTACGTGTTTGCCTTTTGTGTGACGGCTAGTGGCTGATAAATACACTTAAGGTGCAACAATTTTTGAAAAGAAAAAGTCAGTATATACTTTTCTTCTTCAGTTCTTTTTTTTTCTTTATTTTCGTCTGTAGTGTCAGTTTCTGTATCTTCAACTTCAAACGTAAGTTTTCAATTTCCTGATCTGACCGCAGGATGGTACCCTCAACCTCAATTATTGTAGTAATGGACGAAGTTACCATGCATAACTTGATTGCTGGAGCTGTATTTTACAATAGCCAATTATAATAGCCAGTATGATGAAAGTTAGCACTCTTTTGTTCCAGAGCCAATCAACAGACTGAAGGTTAACTCCCGCCAGAAAATGAATCTAATGGTGTCTGTCATGCATGTCCATATTCGCACGCGCCAAAATATTCCCTGCCACCTCTCACGCGCACGATAGAGTCGAGGACCGCTGGCAAAAAAAAAAATCAAGCATGCTGTAAAAAATTGAAAACAAAATAAGTTGAAATTGCAAATGTAAATTCCATATTATTCATTTCCCTTATCTGCCCTTATATAATGGTTTTCACGTACAACAAGAGAAAATGAGCTTCGATCCGCTCCTGTTTTTGACACATGAATATCGTCTTGTCTCCGTTCCTGATTGGCTCAAACCCACCGGCTTATTTTTCATAACCAACCTGAGGGTGAACAAATTTGCAAGACTGGCGATATCCAGTAAAATGACGTCAACAGTGCAGGATAAAAGGACGGTAGCTGAGCCGAGAAGACCTGGAGAGAGATTGGGTTGGTTTTAGCTGTTTCAAAGCTGAAGAAAACGGCAGAAAATTGCACCCGCTTTGCGGAAGTAGACTAGCGGAACTCGTGCAAAAAAAACTGTAGGTAAAACAGAAAAAATACAACTCGACGAATATGTTTTCATTATGTTATTATGTTTTGTCTCTTCCGTCTCCAAGAACTGTACTACATTTGGTCTTCACTCCTTTTTGTACCGTGGCTTCAAAACTATGGAACTCTCTTCCGGATCATGTTTTAGAACTTCTGACTTTACTGATTTCAAGCGCCAAATTGTACATTATGACTCTTTTTAATAGTTTAAATTTTAGAATGCTATAATTTGATTGTTGATATGTGGAATGCGTTACCACCGTCAACTCGTATTTAGTTTCAAGAAGAAGCAAGTAGCTGATTTCTTGGCTACTCGATAATCTCTCGAATATTTCTGTAGATATTTATATGTTAATTATCATTGTTACTTTTTTGATATACATAATTCCCTTTTCCTTATTTTTTGTTTATTTAGGTTGTCGGTCTCATATGGGTTCTATGACTCTTTTGCTGACCATCCTTATGGCATTTTTTTCTTTTTGTTCTTTCATATGTTTCTTAGTCTTTTTGTCAATTGTAATAAATAAATAAATTTAATATTTTAGTAGTTTGTAACTCAAAGATACTATTTCTACTCTCCCCAATCTTCCACTGTCATAAAATCAAAGATGGCAATTACAACAATATTACGAACATGGACAATGTTTCGCCCGCCCAAAATACGCCTGCACTGCAGGCTAGAGAGAATGAGCTCATTCTCTCTTGGTTCCCGTCTTTATCAGTTGTTATCTAGCAGATGTTATACATACAAACATACATTCCTACAAGCCTCCAAGCATACATACATACATATACACTCTTTTTTTTTCTATAAGAATATGTATTTTATAAGATTATCGAGGCTGAAATTTGCGAAATTTTAACTGAATATTTTAAGAATAAACCCCAGGCTGCGATTTTGAAAAGGATATAATTATGTGTTCAAAACCTTAAATACAATACAATTGTACGTTTTCAACTTATTCCATTCTCTAAACGGCAAAACTTGCCAACAAACGAAGAAACCTGCACTTACTATAATTGATGACGACCCAAAATATTCTAAAACGGAAATGTCATAAGCTATATAATTTAAGAATAGAACAATAATATTTTCTGCCTAAAATCGGCAGAAAAATAAGAATATTCAGCCTAGGCCGGAGAAACAACATTCTTATAAAAAAACAGGATTCTCGAATTTAGAGAAGCTAAAGATAAGCTAGTAACCCTTACTTTAGGAGCAAGGGCGAAAGAAGGCAAGGGGGGAGGGGGAGGGGAGAAAAAAAAATACTCGCCTCATCTCCTCCTCTCTTGGAGGGAAATTTCAACATGGCGCTTTCGCGAGCAAATGGCGCGCTCAAAGAAAACGCCTGCACTGCAGGCTAATTCTCTCAGTTGCGGGAACTTAACATCGATCAGATGGTGACATCCTCCATCCTCCTCACACCTTCTTTGACTGAGCTGCATAATTCTTCAGATCATACTTGACCTCATCCTGTAATTGCTAGATAAAAAAGAAAATAACAACAAACATACCATCGCGCTGAACCCAGTTTGATTGCTCGTGGAAAACATGCAGTGCGAGCGCAACCATAGTATCCTACAGAATGCTCAGTTATCTGCTAGCAGAAAATTAACTGTGGGTTGCGCTGATTCGTAAAGTTAACTGTAGGCTCTTAGCCAATATGCTGAAGACAGATAGTGAGTGACGAATAATAGTCATTGAAAAATGTTGATAGGAATTTCACTATCAATGAATATTTTCAGTTTCCAATGTGCGCCACCTTACTATGATAGTAGTAAGGAAAAAGTGGGCGGGGTCGAATCTGGGGGCATGCGCCCTCCTAGAAAAATAACTGAAATCGCTACATGCTCGGAAATGAAATTTCCAGCATATTGGAGATAGAGTCATGCCTTTTGGATTGCGATTATATTTTATAAAGTGTGTAAGAGACGGAACGTGAATCCGGCCTTATCTCTCAGACATGTCAGAGGGCCTTGCTAGTCTGCTACACAGCCGTTTTTAGTGTCGTCACGCAACACACCTCCCCACATGAAGACGATAAAGCTATAAGTAACTCCCAAATAATTTCCTTTTGTAATATAGCTAGTGATAAAAAGAAGAAAGCCAACCTGCGCGATTTTTAAAAGACAGGTGGCTTGGTATGGGGGAGATCAAAGTTCTTGAGTTGATTTGACTAGCTATCTCGGTTGTACGGATAATTTTTTTCCATACTCAGCCGCAAGAAAAACCAATTAGTCTTTTTTCTGGAAGAAATTGTGTCCCTAGATTGGTCCGGATTCGGTTTGTGGGATTTTTTGTTCGGGTGTCTTAGGTTGCATGTCTCCATTCCTGAATGATCACTCCAGGATCACTCTGTAGTGGAAAAGACTGGGTCCGATAAACATTTCGCTGCCATTTATGACTGCAGATTCAGCAGGAATTCAATTTATTCGTTATAATCGTAGCGCTCGCGCTCTAAGTCGATTCGATTATATGTGAGTCTTCGATTAGTTGGGCTTATGGACTTAGAAAGTGATGTTGATAACATTTATGAAGTCGAGAAAATCTTAGATGCCAAAAGGAAGGTGAGTGGAAAGCTTTTTCCTTGTTTTGTGAGTACAATACATGGGAAATAGCGCTGTTCCGGCCATCCGCTTACATTACATATTTGTTCGATGAACGGGCCTAATTGAATGGTTTTCACACAGTGTTTAGTTAAAGACGGCTTTGATGAAGATAGCCAATACTTGCCTAATCGGAGATTAAGCAGAAGGAGTAATACAACTAGTAGTAGTTTTTAAGGTTCCCTTTGCCGCTGCTCGCAGCTGTTCACAGTACGCTTTAGCTCTCCATCTGTCAGCTGTAAGTAAATTTGTTTGAATTTCCTAGCCTCCTTGATTTTACTTACCATTTTTTTTCGTTTGGTTTTATACCTATTGCCTCGATTTTTGTTTAGCGAGACGCTTGTAACATAATTTATGTACATGTACTGTGTATCGGTCAAATGGAAGCTTCAACATGCAACATCCCCCCGTGCATTAGAATACTTTTCCCCTTTTTTCAGGGGGGCTAATCAATTTTTCACACCCCCGGGGAAATTAAAAATTGTCTCTATTACTCTTTTTATTATGTAGTAACTTTCCAATATTCTTGACTTGAAGCCGAGTCTGTTTGTACATAGTATCTCAAGTTTAACATGCACATGAATAAAAGAGCCTTCAGTTGTCAAACAAACACTTTAGATATTGTTCGCCATTATTAATTTGCATTAATATGTATGATGTATGAAGGGTTTCATTTATTTGAAAAGAGGAAGCCGGGAGCTTATTTGATCAGGCAAAATGGGGTAATAGACTGTTTTTTCAAACAACCAGTAGATGGTATCTGCAAGATGCAAAGTAGAAAAGCTAAAACTACCTTCAAATACAGTGCAAAGCTTGTGAAGACCTCAATGGTGCACAGCCAATAAAATCAAACACACATAAGAGTAGCTGCAACCAGCACAGCATGTAAAGGAAGTATTGGCTGATAGCCCGTGGCTAGTGGATTTTGCTATCAGGCTAGTGACTTCTGTTTTTAACTTGCCCGACAGGCAAGTGATGTTTTTGAGGAACTGGAATAACAGAAGAAGTGTGAAATCAATTCTGCTCATCAAAAAGCTTTCAGGGCAAATCGAAATGACATTTGGGCTAGTAAATGCTACCTTCACCTTACCCTGAATGGCAAGCCGTAAAAATAATTATTTTCTTTGTACCCTGAAGCAATTCTTGAAGTTATGCTTGATTGTAGATGTATGGATTCACAATTTGTTTCCATTTCTTGTGGTCTTTGCATTCGGACTGGAATGTAGGCTGCTGTCTCGGTCCATCCCGAGAAGAGACGGCTGAATGTGTGAGCGGCCTATCGTGTCTGTGATGTAGATTCAAAATTTGATTTATGTGTTGTTACAAAACGTCAGAAATGGGAAATTTCATAAAAATACCGAACGCATGTTGTACTTTGCCTCGTTGTCACTTTGGTATTTGCCATAAAAATCAGCAGAAACTCTAACTGATTGTATTTATATTGATCTTGCATTACTGATGGACTTGACGGTCGTTTCTTTCATGTTAGCTGCCAACAACCATACTTGCAGACTGGAAAATAATTATTGATCCAGTTCCGGTTGGTTGAATTTCAAAAAAAAGCTACCATTTACCATTTACCATTTAATACTTTTCTTTGTAAATATTTTAGGTTTTTAAGCTCAAAACACTCTAAAACAAGATCACACGCCACATCAAACAACGGCTTTGCATGCCCCATTAGAAATCTGTGCAAGGAAAATACAAAATTCATAGTGCCTGCTTGATTTGGGCAGGCATCGATCTGATTGGTGATAATTGACAATAGCAAACTCATGCGTCCAGCCTTCTGTTTGAGGGAGGAGCGTGGGCTTGTTTCCTGAACAGCGGCTGGTAATACAGCCTAAGAGGAATGTAAATTAATGCTTAAGAATTTAAGACTATATTAAACTTTTTGATTCTCTAAATTTTCTCCCAAAATATTTGAAAGAACGAAGTGATTAGTTTTCCTTTACTGTTTGTTTGCTTGTTTTCAATTAATACTTACAATTTTCATGAGTTTTAAAAATGTTCCATATGGAGCGGAGCACTTATACTTTGAAGTAACTTTCAACTATAAAAAATAGACCTCTTATATTTTAATCACCAAGGCCTGCTCACAGTGCCAGGGGTATTTTGTAGAACACCAAATCAAGCTCTAGGATTTCAAATCCCATGGATAACATATTTTCGGTTCCGTGCCCAGAAATCATGGGAAACCATAAGTAACAATTTTTGGTTCTGTGCAAAATGGGAACCCATGCACTTTGAGTTCTTTTAATGTACAGAAATGTGTTGTTAAACATACTTATGTGTACTATTATTTGTTTCTATTAAAATGTCAGAAGAAGGTCAATTTTAGTGTTAAATGTGTGTGCACTTAAGTGTCTAAAACTCCAGACTCTTCTTCGATCCAACTGAAGAAGTATACTCACTTGAAATGTTCGCCACAGATCTTGTCTTTTCATAAAGAGATTTAGGCCTCATAATCAGTTTCACAGTGAAATCGTCACTAAAAGACCACCTTCTAAATGTTTTTAAACTTTTGGAGTGTCATATGTTTTTTCTTAGCACTGGAAGCTATAACAATCGCTGACATCTTTCATGCATGAGTCATCAGTAACGAGCAAATTGCACTTTGGGAACGATTCAAGATGGCAGACGATAGCAAAATAGTAACATTTTAATTTCATTTATCAGCCAAGTCATAACCAAAGAAAATTGCTCTACTAGTTAACAATCTGAGTGGGAAAATACTATATAATTTGTGTATTTTGATCCCTCAGCCTGAATTTATCAGGATACAGTAGAAACCCATGAGTAAGAGCCTAAGATTTAAGAACCTCTTTAGCCTAAAATTTGGAAAAAGATTCTTATTTTCAAAAATCATTTTAAAATATTTACTTAAAGAGAAATGGTATAATAAATGTATGATCAATGTGGATGAGTAGTTGTTACATGTCAATTCTAATGTTAAAAATTATGACATGCATATAAAATTAATCTTCCTAGCAACAACATAATTTTTTGCAAGAAATTAAGAACCTATTAAGAACCTAGATAGCCTAAATTTATGTTAACCACCATTTATGTAAGAACCTGTTTACGCTAACCCTGGAAAATGTAGGTTCTTACTCGTGGGTTTTTACTGTATGTCACCGGGAAACTATTTTTTGGTTCCGTTATTTTGAGGTCATGGTAATGACACGGTGCAGGAAACAGTCATTACCGTGAAATCTTTTGGCTTGCCAAATGGCCCTAAATGATGCCTGTGAAGTAAAGTGATTATTGTTAGTGAGTCAAGTTCCACTCTCTGTTTGCCATCTACAATGATCCTAACTGGAGCTTCATTTGCTCACTTTCCTAATTAAGCCTGAGAAAACAGCTAACATTTGGCGATGCTACCACTGGTTTCCTGACCAAATGAAGTCTGAGAAATGAGCACAAGAATTCCATACTGATGACGCGTCACTACCCAGATCCAAGTAGTGCTTCTGACTGGTCGAGCTGCGTGGAAAATTTGATTCAACAAATCAGAAGCACTACCCAGATCTGGGTAGTGACACGTCATCAGTATGGAATTTCTGCACTTGTTTATCAGGCATCATTTGGCGCCGAAACTACTGCAGGTAGCGTAGCGAAATGTCGGCTGTTTTCTCAGGCTATCACTTCCCTAAATTTAATAACTAAACTGCATGCAGTCACACATGTTCAAAGTTCTGCAAAATTCCTGTGTCATGCTCAGCGCGAGGTTGTTAAGGGTTTTGGGGGAATCCATTGTTTTTTTCCCTGTTAATTTGTGAATTGGCTTTGTTTCATTTGAATAACATGAATTGGTTTTTATAGCCATGTATTAACTTCAAGTTTTCTTTTTTGTGAGGTTATGGGAAATCCTCTTGATCTAATTTGACTCCATAACATTCCTTCTACCTTCAAACAAGAAATTTGTGAACCCCCTAAAAATTGTAAAGTAATATTTTGAAGTCAAATACATTGGTTAATTCCACAAAACCTTGTCAAAACACAATGCAATGACCAGAATTGGAAGTCAAGGCTAAGCAAATCAGCTGATGTCACATGATATCATCCGCCTATCTTCAATCCGTTACTGGTTTCCAGTCTCTGGGACATTTCTCTGGGGGAAAAAGCAGTTTTTGGACAGCCAAAATTCAACAAATGTTTTGGGAGATCGACACATTTTTAAAATGAGGATTGTTAATTAAACCTATCTAAGGACCAACATCAGGTTAAAAACATTCATGGCATACTGTACATGTTAAGTTTTTGTCAAGTACAGGGTGAAAACATTGAATCAGCTAAGGTCACTCAAAAGTTGGACCTTACAAGGGAAGGAAGTCTTAAATAGGGACTCTTACTTTTTATTAATGGCCAATTTTTATCTATTTGTGTTTGGTAGGATGGAAAAGCATTATACAAAGTGCGCTGGGAAGGTTATGGATCAGAAGAGGACTCCTGGGAACCCAGTGATAATCTTCTAACTTGTCAGGAACTGGTGGACAGGTTTTGGCAGGAGAGAAAGGAAGGACACAAAAAACGTGGGAGAAAACCTGTAAGTAATTTAATCCTCTAACTCTCAAGATTGGTCACTGAAAGACAAATTGTTCCTTGCGTCAGTATAGTCTCTTACTCAGCCATTTTTTCTCTCCACCCCTTCTCCCCTTCTCCCCCCCCCCCCCCACCACCACAACCACAAACATTTTGAGATGACAAGAAAATGGCCACGTTGATGGGTTTCATTCTCAGACTCAGTAGTCAGCCCTGTACCTGAAAGAAAGCCTGCTGTGAGGTTACACTGGTATGGTTTCCCCGTAGAACAGCAAACTAAATTAATAGCACCATGTGAAATAACTGCAGCTGAAGAGGTTTAAGTTGAATGCTAACACCATAGCATATCATCCACACACTCACATGCAAAACAAATAGTAGGGTGTGAGAGTACTACTCACGAAGTTTGATTTATTAAATGGGGTTAAAATAGGATTTTATTCATTGAGTCAAAAGTTAAGCTTCATTTTGTGTCCATAATTGACCCAAAGAGTGAAAGAGTTACATATAGATAACTAACAAGGCTACTAGTAGATTATGTTGTAAGCTCTCTGATAAGCACTAGGCCACTCCATCTGACCAGTCAATTAAATTTAGCCCCTGAACTCTCATGTAACCCCGCCCCTCCCAATTTCAAAGACTTGTTTCGTTATACTAAACACACACAAAAAATGTTAACATTTAATGATTTCAGAACGAATGTATTTTAATACCCTTTGGCAACGGGCATTTTGAAGGGTAAGACATCGCTTTTTAACCAAATCCTCCAGTTTTTAGAGGACTGGTTTTCAATTAATTAGCATGGAAATGGCTAAAAAGGGATCTGCGACGTCAGGGGCGAATAAGTTTCCTAATAGCGAAGCTCTCGTGCGCGGAGCACCATATAGGCAAGAAAACTTGGTTATCTCTTGATCCTAGACTGCAAAACAGTGGGTTTTTTCGCAAAATCAGTAAAGAAATCGGTAACGCGTGGCGTAAGAGTCTTACGCGCGCGAGGCGCGCGAGCCTCACACCCCCGTAGGGCTTGTGAGGCGAGAGAAAAAGCGTCTCTCCCCTGTCTCGCTCTCTGTTTTCAGCCTCGTTCCAGATCTTTTGTTTGACTGCTCGCGCGTACTAGGATACGCAAAAATACGGACTGTTTTGCAGTCCTTTGATCCAAGAAATTTTGGTTCTGACAAAATCGTGCGTACGACGTACGTCCGTACTTACATTGTACCCCACCACTTTATGTAAGCCGGGGTGAAATTTTGCTTTTCAAGCACCCGCGTTAATTTTTATGTCTACATTGACGTGGATAACAGAGAAAGTGCTAGAGCGAGAGATAAAAAACATAGGAGACCAATTTGTTTGGACGAAAAACATGAAATTTTTTAGCGGCGGTTAGAAAAATGAGAAATGCTAGCGGCCACCAAGGTGAAAATGAGCGGCAGCTAAAAAAGTGAACAGGAACTTTTACAAAATTTTCTCCACTTTCACGTTGTACTCGTGCATAACAGCGGCAAAGAAATGTACAAAAAAAGTGTGCTGCACGTGGAAAGTTGTTGTTGTTGTTGTTTTTTTTTTGCTAATTAGACCGCTGATTTTTTTGGCTATTTTCTTTGCCGTCGTCGCTTAGTATTACACTACTTTATATTTTGTTTGAGTAATCTTTATATATTAACGAGAGCTTCGCTTTTAGCCCTGGCTATCGCGCAGAAGAGTATGACTTCATTTCCGGTTCCCGTAGCCGTCCTGAAAACCGTCCGTTTTGCCTTTTTTTTCGACAAAGAAAACTCATTTTATAATTGGGCATGCCACAGGCAGCCCAATAAATGTCTTGACATGGGCATGCATGAGGTTAAAGCTGACCGTGATGGTTATTACGTATATCAGAGTTCCTGTCCAACTCTGAAGATAACTTTCTCAACAACCTTTCATTGGTTAACTTATTCTTGGCGTGTTCAACCGTGTCGCGGCTTGTTTTCAACCACTTTCGTCATAAACAGGAAGTGCGTTAAGAACTCTCGTGTAAAGCTTGACCAAACATGTCTATAGACTGTAGTTCTCCATTAATTGCTTAGTTAGTTAGTTAGTTAGTTAGAAGCAGGCGGTTACTTTTGATTGTTGACTAGAATAAAGTATCCCGAGATAAAAACATAGACTCACGGTAAATCTTCGCTCAGCGAGCGAGTTGCTCGAACCATCCCCAACAATACAAAGTTAAAGTACACTATGGTAGGAAGACCTTGACACTAGTTTACGATTGTAAGTAATTGAACGTTTTAGTAGATTTTGTGAGGCTGAATGGTTACATTTTGGCTTTCCTCTTACAGAAACAAATTAGAGAAACTACGGACGAAGATAGCGATGAGAGTGATACTGAAGACGGTCGAAAGGTAAGATTGTGTTTGTTTACAGAAAATTAGTACCTACAAAGCTTGTTGGCAGCATCCTTGGTCCCACAGTCTTCTCAAAAACTGGAGAAATTTGCACGAGTGTGCGCAATGGAACAAAAGCGCAATTTATCTGTTTTCTTTTAATTTACCAAGGAGAGTTTTTGTCAAGTGATAACTTAAATTTCAAATGTATAGTTTGTGACAGAGAAAAAAAAATGTGTGCCAAAATCTACCTTTAAATCGCGCGTTGGATATCACATAATTTGCCTCCACTACACAACCGAACATACAAAACAGCACTTGGAGGCATGGGCGCGTCGGCCAGACAGGGCCCATGAAACACTTTGTTAACACGCGTGAAAAACTCCACTGTTACCGTAATTCCAAGAACACGCCACAACCGGACACGTAAAGCCGAAAAAACCAGCTATTGGAGAAATAGGGACCGTGTAACCCGAACCTATGCTATGGCGTCGTCTTCGGGGTTAAAAGGCAAAACAAATAAAATAAAGCCTAATAACATGAATACGAGCAGAAAACGAGATGCTACATAAAATAGCTAAGAAACATAAGGACCAGTACAGATGGTAACGAAATTAAGGCTAAGAGAATAAGCGAAAACTAAACTAAACAAAGCAAGTTGATGCGGCGAGGCCGACCGTAGAATGACACGCATAACTAAACGTCACTATATCAAACCCCCTAACCGCGATCCCTCGCGCGCTACAATAGAACCCAGTCCTCCGTTCCGTACCGGTAAAATAATAATTTATGTCAATTCTAATTTACACAAATTATATTATTTCCTATCGGCTTTCTTATCAACTTTTGGTTACAATTATAATACAATAATGATAACTCTTTCGTTCCCTTTGTGGTATTTTTCTCTTTTTTTGGTACGAGAAAGTGCTTTTATTTCTCGCAAAATAGAGGTTGCGGCTACCGACGCGTAGCCGGTTTAACCGCCGCGAAAATTCAAAAATCTTTGTCAACCACTACAGGCTCGATTTCCAGAGGGCGAGGGAACGCAGACGCAAAAAAAAAAAAACAGTTAGGTGTCGAGCCTCTGACATGCGCTGTAGCGTATCAGACGTAGGGGAGGTTACGCAGCAACGACGGCGACGGCTACGAAAACGTCAGTTGAAAAGTGTGTGCGCGCTGTTTTCAACTTTATCGCGCTTATTTCATCTTGTTCTATATGTTCATCAGATGTTGCATGGCAGTTCTGGAGTTGAATTCTAAAGGACTGTATCAAAGTTCGGGAAAAGAAAAAGAAAGTTGTCCTGTGTTTTCGTCCTCGACAAAACGTTAAATTAGGCACTTTCACGTGGCAGTGAAATAGAAGTGTTCAAAAAAGCGTGATGCACGTGCAAAGTGTTGTTTTGCTCATCTAAGCCTATAGCTATTTTGACGTTCTCGTTGCCGTTGCCGTCGTCGTTGCTTAAGCTCCCTAATTTTGTCTGCGTGGAGAAGAGTGTCAAGAAAATGTACGAAAAAATACTTTAATTCCATTGCCAAGAATAAAGAAAGCTAAGCCAGCATCGTTTCCTAAGACGCTGTCAAATTTAGCTCTTGGCCGAGTTGTTCCAAACCGGGTTGCCATGGTATGGTTTTGCGCTGATTGTCTTTTGAACGACTCGGCCAGGATCTACTTGCGGTATGTTGGCGTTAAGTAGCACAGACGACGCTACAGGCATATTCTGTCTTCGGCAGCTCGTGCAAATATAGCACGCGATTATGAAAGAATTGGAGCGAGCTATCACGCAAGACGCCTTTCTGAAAACCGACTCTTAGTTGCTAATTGTTTACACTTTAAAGCTACTACCTCGTTTAAAAATTGGAAGTTCCTTCAGTTTGAAGGTATGTGTTTTGGATTCACCTTGAATAACAACCTTCAAAGGATGTAGCAAAATTTCTCATCATGCTGAAATTTGTTCATAACCAGATATTCTTTTCCATTTTTTTCCAAGCCATAAAATCTTACCCGCTCTGCAATCCATGAGTATTATTGCTCCTTAAACTGCCACCGAACTTTTTCTTGTTTTCAGGATCTAAATAACAAGGAAAAAGAGATGGCTCTACCTCAGCAAAAGAGGAAAAGAGGTCGTCCTCCAAAGCAGCAATTGTTTTCCGATACAGACACGGCAGAGCAGTATAGCTCAACATCTCCGGAGACAAGTGATCATAATACGGCCACCAAAAGACGAAAATCTTCTATCAAAGACGACGATTCTTTGTTTGGGATCTCGCCTACAGATTTTTTGCTTCTTGATTACGGCGAGATTGCCCCATTGGGACTTACAAGGCAGGCCAGTAAAGAACTTGCTCTTGTCTCGCTTCGAAAGAAACAAGAATCTGAAGCTTCGGTGAACTCTAAATCGGAAGGGAGCTGGACAATTTCTGAGGACGTTTTGTCTGATACGAAGGAGGATGACTTTGTTGAGGCAGAACGAAAAGACTCTAAGCAAGTTGAAACAGAAGAGAACAGTTTTGAAGTAATTGAAATTTCATCGCAGGGCACAGAAGACGAGGAAGAGCAATCTTCTTCGCAAAGTTCCGAACCATTTGTAGCAGAATGTATTCTCATATCTTCACAAAGTGATTCAGAGAGTGGAAAGGAAGGGTCGACTACGAAGTCCGCGCAACATTCGTCGAAAACGACGCTGAAAAAGAAACGCATAAAGCCAGGAAAGTCACGTTTGAAAAATAACGAAAATAGTAATCCAGAGAAAGTCAAAGAGCGTGTTCAATTTAAAAATGACTTTGAGAAGCTTCGCAAAGACTCTGTTGAAGAACTCAGTACGAAAAATAAAACAAGTTCAAAGACCGATGCATTTCCTCCAATAGATTTTAATTCGGAGGAAGGGGCAACCGATAAAGAATCTCTTGAAAAGACCCCGGAAGTGTTTCAGGTTGAGAAAACGAAAATTTTTAACGAACACTCTTCGACCGATGAAAATTCCAACCAAGTTTCCCCCTCGGTAAATCCCATAAATCTACCTTCTATGTTTTCTAATTTGAAGTCGCTGTACAAGGAAACAATGAAGGGAAAGAATTTACTCCCTCAGACTTTAGAAAACAGCAATAAAACGAATTCTGAGAAAGAAATTACGGATTCTGTGAGAAGTGGTAAGAATGAGGTTATGGCTGCGTCGATCAAAAATTCGAACGTGTCAACTTTACCTGATTCATTTGAGCAATTACAAGCAAGAGTAATTGAAGCAAGTGTCAATAAAGAAGACAACAGTGAAACGAAGACAGACACGTCAGTTCGATGCAGTGATTCGGACATCGCAACTTTGAGACGGATAAACCAAAAACCCTCCAAAGGAAAGGCTAAAAAAACTACAGGACTACCAAGACCCGTGAGGGAAATGAAACGAAAGCAGGCATTAATCGATAGTTCGACTGGAGTATCGCATAACGCGGCCGTGTCACCAATAACGGAAAATATTACTAGGGTGATGAACGAAGCGCTCGTTAAAGCGGATAAACAAATGAGTGCTTCAACGACAGCGGAATTGCTGCCGATGCAAAACAAGACCAGTTCAGTTCCGCTCATGGATGGCGATCTTGTCGGCGCGATTATACAAGATAGTGGAAAGATAGACGAAAATAAAACAAAACCTGTACCGCTGACTTCTGCTGGTAAAAAGGACGGTAAATCAGACGAGAAAAAAATCTCACAGAAAAAACCAAGAGATAAGAAAGAAAAGCACAAACCCTGGGTAAGTTATTGTGTCGACGAGATCCACTTTTATTATTGCGCGTTATTTTTTTTATAAATTCGTTTTATTTCCATATTATTTTGAATAATTGCAGATTGTACCGATTCGCGGCACTTTCTGTTCTGATTGGTAAATATATTTATGTCTACTGTTGGCGATGATAACCCTAATTTCAAGAAAAAAAAACTTATAATTTCAATTTCATTGCAGATTTTTACATTACGGAGTTGTTTTCAGATAATTGAAAATTATGGAGTCGCCTAATTTAATGCAGCGATCAGCTGTTTGAAACTAAGTTATTTTCAGGTTTTCGCATAATTTATTGATTAGAATTTGTTCTTGTGTAAACACTTTGTAAGTAATGATTCACTTCTGTGATTCGAGGTAATAAAATATTAGTCGTCGCGACGAACGTATCCCAGACTACTGATATTTCTTCAAGAGATTTCGTTCAAGCAATTTAAGAATTTAAACCTTAATTTATTAAGGTCTTAACAGTTGTTTTCATTGTCATGGTTGGCTGCGACATACGGCAGAACGCGCGTTTTCAAAGATAGACTGCAAAACAGTCGGTTTTTTTCTCAAAATCAGTAAAGAAATCGTTTTCAGCCTCGTTCCAGACCTTTTGTTTGACTGCTCGCGCGTACTTAAATACGCAAAAATACGGAGTGTTTTGCAGTCTATTTCTAAGATAGTTTTGTGTATCTATTGCCAACAGCCGTCGCATTTTTTTCAATTAAGGCGAAAGCCGACAGCATAAATGAAGGGGAAAAGAGTAATATATAGAGGATATTACACGGTGGCGCGAAGGTATGAATTTTATTTTCGAGTGGCAAAACAGTATTTTACGAACGAGCGCAGCGAGTGAGTAAAAATATTGTTTTTGCCACGAAAAAATAAAATTCATATCTTCAAGCTGCCGTGTTAGGTTCTTTTTATTATATAGGCAAAAATACATCGATAAAATAATAGAGGGAAATTACTGAAATTACGTCATCGATAAACTCACGGTGTGATATTATGGAAAATAAACCACTCGGGTCCAGGATGTAGTTTTTATGAATTTTACGAGTGGTAAAACACTTCTGTCTATATAGTAAACACTCGTGTCTATATCATAAAAGGAAATATAACACGTCATTAGTCCAAAGAGGAAAGGAAAATCTAACCACGGGTTTGGTGTCAAGCTCTGAACACGGAATTTAATGACAATGATTTTTGTATACAGCTCGAGAAATTCAAAGAGAAAAAAAAAGTACAACTCCACATTTACTTATCATGGGCTTATTAAAATATCAATATATATATATATTTTCTTTTTACGCAACTTCCTCGTGACTTCTGTAACTTCTTCCCTCGTCAGACCAAGGCTATGAAACTTAGGCTAACGACGTTATAAAAATTGTCTCTATGAATTAATCAACTATCTTAAACTCAAGAAATTTAAGAATTTAAAACTCTTAAAATTCGCCTTGCTAGGTATTATATTTACATATTTATAGATTTGTTATAACTGACTAAGGGGCCGACCATTTAACTTTTGAG
>NC_133201.1:51333075-51378231 GCF_958299795.1 Porites lutea | reverse complement strand
CCAAGAGTTGCATGACCGCATGCTCCGATTGTCTCGCCTTTGCGGAGCTGGCCTTGCTGGGCGAGCTGATGGTTTATATGCCACTTGCATACCTCACATAGTGCACCTTATTTGCCCCCCAAAATTTTGCACAAGCATTGTTTTCAATTTCTCCTGGCTGTAATACCCAGGAGAAATGAAAAACAAAGGTTATCCAAAATTTTAGGGGGCAAATAAGTAGTTTTATGGGAGACGTGCAAGTGGCGTATTTGATTTTTGTTTCTCGTGTAAAAGGTACGCCAAGTCTGGGAAGAAAACGTAGGCCAAAGGTGGCTCGCCCAGGCTAGCTCGGGTAGGCGAGTGTCCCCTCCGGCTACCCGGGACACGAGTTTTCTCCATTGAAACGGCACCTAAAGGACTTGAAAGTTTAATTTTAGATCAACATTTTTGTCGTTATGATTACAGGACAGTGGAATGGAGGACATATCAGATGGAGAAGACGATTTGAGTGATTTTGAGTTCGATCTTGATGACTACTCGCCACATTCCTTTTTCAATGACGTGGAGGTAACTTGCTTACCTAGTTTTCCTTGTAGGAAGTAACGCGAGAAATCTTTTTTGTCTTTGTGTGAAAAAATTGCAATAATAATGAAGGTAACTTTTGCGAAGTACAAAATTTTGCCAAAGAAGGTGACATCAAATGGATTCATTGAGGGGAAAGTAGAACCGATTCAGTCGGAGGGTCTACACCATGTAAGTTGAACAGACCTATATTACTTTATAACAGCTTTCGTTTTACTAGGATACATACTTTAGTCTTAGGTAAGGTAAGTAAACCCGTTTTTCTTTTTGAAATTAATACATTAAGCCGACCAAACTCTCTTATGGCTGAACACTTTGCTCCTCATTCTTTAGCCTGCGAGCAAGCTCTCCAGGTATGGCGAGTGAAGCGAACCGCCGTCTTCTTTCGCGTGCGGCTCTCGGGTGACTACTCGCGACTCCCCCAAATGGAGAGCTTGCTCGTAGGCTTCTCATTGTTAAACTGTTTACGCAAGCATTAGTGAAGCATGTCAATAAGGTGAAGGGAAGGGTGGAGGTCCTGGAGCATCGTCCAACGATACGAGCTACTACCCACCCCTCCCCCTTCTAAAAAACGTCCGCGACCTAGAATTGTTAATTGTTAATGGGGAGAAGTGTAATGTCATGTTGCCATGGTAGCAAAATTTTCGAAAGCTTAAGCAACGACGACGATGACGACGACGGCAACGAGAGCGGCAATTAATTGGTTAATATTAGCAAAACAACAACTTTGCACGTGCATTGCGATTTTTTGTACTTTTCTTAGCCGTCCTTGCACGACTTCGACATGAAATTTCACGCTGCCCCTCATGAAGTACGCGAACACAACACAAAAATTTTCTTTTTCTTTTTCCAAATTTAGATATATATATATACGGTCCTTTCGGATTCCTCCCCATAAAATTTCGCCAACATTTGACGAATTAAATGAAATTGAATAAGATCTATGAAGTTTGAAACAGTGTGAATTCACTTTTTACGTGAAGTTTTCGGTTGGTTGTAATCCAGAAATTTTGCTCCATGGCAACATGACGTCATATGTCCTCTCTATTGAGGATGTTACTAAAACGGGAGAAGGGAAGGAGCGCGGGAAACGGGAAATTGAGAAATGGGAAGCAAGCAAAGAATTGGGAATGAAGTGACTGATAGAACTGGGTTTAAGTTAGGTTTTGTTCCCATTTTCATTTTCCCCGGCGTTCCCCATGCCCTTTTCCTCTCTCCCCGTTTTAGTAACATCCGTTTATTATCAATCAATGGAACTGTTTTTTTTTTATCTGTCTCTAGGAATCTGTTGTACCAGACCGATCATCTTCTCCCACGATAGAACCGCTGAATTTGTCATGGGGTAAGAAAGTAAACTTTCTAGAAGATAAGGCAACAGTCTTGAAAATGCTGTAAGAAAGACACGATTTGTAACAAAGTGTAATTTTCCTTTGCTTTTTCTGTCGAAGAAGTACTGTTCGAACTTAACGTTGAGAAAAATGATCTGCGAAAGGTTTTTATTCAAAATGGCTAAAACGATACCATTTCTGTCTACTTTGCCTGCGAAAAAAACTTCTTTGAACAAAATGTTTATATTTGTGGCACGAACAGAACGAAGCTTTGCGTTTTTTGAATTTTATAGCCTGAGAAAACAGCCAACAATTTGCAACGCCACCCCTGTTTTACCTACGAAAGAACGTCTGGGAAACGAATGAAGAAATTCCATACTGTCGGCGCGTCACCACCCAGATCTGGGTAGTATTTCTGATTGGTTGAAGCAAATGGGTAGGCGCTCGTTTCCCAAACGTCATTTTGCGGGGAGACCAGTGGTGGTTTCGAGAAATGTTGGCTGTTTTCTCAGGCTATGAATTTCACAGCTAACTCTCGAGTCAACTGCGAACCCTGGAAGCCCTTGAAAAAGCCTGTAACGTTTTAAGAGGTGGCTTTTTGATGGTTTCGTTAATGTGATTTTCTTTTCGCTGTGAAGCTGATCTAAAGCAAGCCATTCGAGGAGGTGACATCATGCTGGTTAGACGAGCTCTTGCAGTACCCGATTTTAACCCGGATATGATTGACACCGCTTCCGGTATGACACTACTCATGTGGGCAGCAACGTATGGGCAAGATGAGGTCGTTAAGCTTCTGATCAGGAGAGGCGCTGGTGTTAATACTGAGGAGAAAAGGAACTCTATGACGGCGCTTATACACGCTGCCGAACAGGTAAGGGGCAACCGTGACTGCGTGCTCTGACGAAGGGCAGTTTTCCGCCATCATTAGGGAGCTTAAGCAACGACGACGACGACGACAACGACGACGACGACGACAACGACGGTGACGATGGCAACGAAAACGTCGCTTAAAAAAATAAAATTGCATCCTCTCAAACTTAATCGCGTCTATTTGGACCCGCTTAATGTGTCAAATGTGAGCGATTTTTCCTGGAGTTGAATTCTTAAGCACTTTATCCATGTTCCAAAAGAGGAAGAGAAATTCGTCGTGGTATGTTTACGTCCTCCACAAAACGTCGCATTAGGAGGTGTCACGTCGTAGAAGTTCATTGAACGTCAAAGAAATGTACTAAAAAGAGTGATGCACGTGCAGAGCTGTTGTTTGGCTCATAAAACCATTTGTTTTTCGTAGTTGTCGTTGATGTTATCGTCGTGGCTACTTTAGAGCTCGCTATTTTTAATTTCATTGCGCTTTTCAGTTGTTTCAAAATCATTTTAGCGAGTTACTTGGGTTTTTCGTGCTGCGCTTTTTGATTAGCCGATTCGCGCCACCTTCTTAACCGATCAGAAGTAGGGCCGAAAACTATCGTAATGTATTTTTTTGGTTGTCGGCTACAGGCTCGAGTTCAAGTCCCAGCAGCAACGCTCAGGATTTGGGTTGAGTTTGCTGTTGACTCTGGTTCATAGTTTGAACACAAGCTGAAACATGCTTACCTCGATCGATTTTATGTTCCCGTCTTCGTTTGCCTATGCCTAATTACAAAATTGCTATGGCAACCTTCCGTACGTCTAAGTGCCAAGATGGCGACAAAGTTTTAAAATTTTTTGAATGAAGATATTAGGGCATTAAATCGAATTAAGACGCTTTGGAAAACCTAAACACACGAAAGAGCACTTGCACCATTCAAGAAGGATTCTAACAGGTAATTTGAAGAGACATTCGAAAATTCTGAACTTAAGCCAAATTTAAGTTCTAAACTCACTTTGAGAACGTGGAGTTCTCCGATCGGTGCGAGAAAACCAGGATAATCATGTCAAAAAACCACGATTGTAACATACAAATAACATAATTATTGCTTGTCTTTAATTAAATTTTGACGATATGTCAAAAATAATCCTCTGCTCGATATCATATTCAGTTCATTTTTTAAAGCATTTTTATAATTTTCCTTCAACTCTTTCTTTTCTCTTCTTCCTAAAGGGTTATCCTAAAACCGTGCAGATTCTTTTGGAGTTTGGAGCTCACATTAATTGGCAAAACACTGCAGGAGAAACGGCGCTTATAAGGGTGAGTTTTATCAATAAAAAAAAATTAAAACCTAAGGCAATGTCTACAATGTACACTATGCCGGATACCGGGTTGATACCGGTAGCTTTTCGTTTTGACAGGTGTGTTCCAGTCCTCGCTCCTATTTATTCACTTCCGCTACGGTCCGAACACCTGTTCACACTTTTGTTCACACTGCACCAACACTGCACCAAAGTGTGGCACAGAACCTTAGACGGATTCATCGTGACGTCATTGTTTACACTTTTGCTCGTTAGCATACGAGTTAACCCATAGAAGATGTAACCGTATACAGCTATTTCGAGAAAGTTGTCGGAGAAAGTGCACGCGACAATCCCGAAAGGTATTGTGGGTGGTTTTAAGTTCGCTGTTCGAGATTGTCGGGGGCATATATTTTTCGACAACCTTTCTCGAAATAGCTGTATACCAATTAGTTCAAAAATTAAAGGAGGTGGTTAATTTGAGCAGTTTGTGCAAGTTTCAGCTCTTTGTAATCAGTAACAAAGAAAATAGCAGCAATTAAAAACTGCAAAATTACTGGGTGGCAAACCGTTAATGCGCTTATACATTTCTTTGTAAATTGTGGGGTTTTTCAAAGAGAATTTCTCTGAAACTATTTGGTATATCGGCCTCAAATATTCAGAGATATTTGAAATTGTTATTCTCTTTCAATATTCGGAAATTTCACTTTATTAGCTTCATCAGATAATGATAAGCCTATGCTAATGAGACAAAAATGTAAACAAGGATTCGCCTATCCGATATGTGACGCTTTACCTTCGAGATCGGCGCGGCACAGTTCCACTCCGTTACAGAAACCGCGCCAAAATGACCATTCTTAAGGGTGAACAGAAGAGATGGTTTTCGTGCCGGCGCAAGAGCTATCCGGGATACTGTGAACAGACCCTAAGGTGCTTACAAAGGGATTGTAAACTCATGATTTTCTTTTAACCGCCATCCAGTTTGATTTTGTTCCTTTTTCTCTCATCAGTTTCCTCTCCATCATTCTCTTTCGTTTGTTTTACTCATTCCTTTTCTTACAGGCTTGCAAGAAGGGCCACGAGGATGTAGTGGGAGTTTTGTTAAGACATGGAGTCGATACTAAAGCTACAACCAGCTACGAGCTGACAGCAATGCAGATTGCACTGAAAAACCAACATTTTGAGATACAGAAATTGCTCTCGGATCATGAAGAGAGGTTTGTAACTTAACGAGGATTGTAACTAAACTTTATCATTTGTTTTTAGGTCTGTGTTTCACTTCCACACCGACGTAGCACCAGAGATTTTTCAGAAACTAACCTCCTAATAGAGCAGATTTCGTTAAGCAACATGTTGTCTAGCCAGCTACGGGTTTTGTGTTGACTCCTTCCCAGTCCTCCTCTCCTTATCTTGCTGATATCGGTAGGCGATTGACCATCTGTTGATCACTCTCAGGGCTTAAAGGGTTAAGCGGTAAGCTGGCAGGCTGTTCCCGACTGAGGGTGATGCATTTACAAGAGTAACCATTTATTTTTGTTTCTTTCTTTCCTTCTCTCGTAGTTTGGCGAATACTTTACATACAGCTTTAGGCAAGTGCCTGGGAGCAGCCGGGACGTTACGCCTTCCACTGCTAATGCCGTACCGATGTATTGCCCCGGGGGAGAAAGATATCCTGAACTTTCCCCTGATTTATAATCATTCTAAAGTTCATCAAGGTAACTAGTATCACTATTGTTATGAGCTACAGTAAAATCCCGCATATGAGAACATTTGCCACTGGTATATCATACTTCTTGGTATGTTCAGGCTTTCTACAAGTCACATGGAATTTTACATTTCTAAAAGTGGGTTGTGATAAGTTATGCACGAGAAGGGTGTTCTTAACAAGAAAACAAGCACTTAATAAAATTTGATGGATCCCTTTATTCATGCAACCCTTGTCCTTTCGTAATGAAAACGGGAAAACGTAACGAACAGAGCAATACAAACTGTTAGAAGGAAATCTGAGTGCCTAAAACAAATCGAAACTAGGGTCTATTGGTAAAGTAGTCAACTGCATCAACTACCTACGTGGCGCATCAACAGTAAGAATCAGCTTGACTAAAACGGTTAACAAAGTAGCCGACAAGAAGGACTCTTTCTCTTGACTCCAAAATCAAATCTCTCTGATGGAGATGGTATGTTCTATAAGAAGATTTATTCATTTATTTGTATATTTGTTATTAGTTTCTTTTCTTTTCAGGTACCAAAGTGATATTATTCTGTGTGAGAGCAGATTTTAATGGAGACGAAGTGTGCCTCAGTTTCGGTGGTGACAATGGCGTCCGGACTATTTTGTTGAACGACAGCATTCAATATCCACTCGTACAGGTACGTCTAAAGGTTACTTCAATGGAGGACAGAAGGTCTTTGGGGAAATAGTGGTGAAGAGGGGGCTTGACAGGATGACACGCTGGATTTTCTGATTCTCCTGCCTTTTACTCGCCCGGTCACAAACACGTTTTGTTCTTCCCCAACATCTTGTCAACCACCCAAATTCCTGCCCCTAATACTTATCTCATTTCATATCCCTTATCCTTCCTTATCCATATCGGGGTAGTAAGTGGAGTTTGAACAGTGTAAACTTTTCACCAAGACAAACATCATAATTCCCCTCCATTTCTCCCATTTACTGACCATTCTTTTCCTCTCTCTTATTTCTCACTACAGGGTAACAGATCAGTGTATCTATTAACACCGGAAGCGGAGACTTCAAGTAACAAACTCACAGTGCAAACACATGTAGTGAAAAATGTCAGACTCATTGTCTGTGCGGCCAGTGTGAGCCCAGCGTCCGAAAGTTCTTAGTCTCTTAAGTTGCAGCCTGCGTGTACGCTCCTAATTTGGGGGATATCTAGAGAGGTCACTTGAGCTACAACGCGAAAGAGCGAGCGAGGCGCCGGCTCTGCTTCTCATTCGGGCGTTGTCTCCAGCTTTTATCGCCATTCGAAATGGAGAGCTTGGGGTAACCAACTTATTTTATAGCTTAATAATATTTATATATGGGAAAGGGAGCGCGTTTAGAACGTTAATAAATTTGTAAAATTTGTAATAAATGCATTATGTTTTTACCTCCTTTTGCCGTATGATTCTTTTCCTGTCGTATATTATTTCCCAAGGGTAACCAAAGCTCCCTGTTTTCGAGAGGAATGTTATTTAGAGTATGAAATGACACGATTTGGCCTTAAATTACTAAAACGAGCGAAAAGGCTGGGGAAAAAAACGATTGACTAGTACCTACGTAACAAATAAGTATCTGTAAAAACTGCTCAAAAGAGCGTCGGGAAAGCCCAAGAGTTGTTGAAATGGTGGTTCCACAATTTTCTGTTCTGAAAAATTGTTCTTAGTATCGGAGTAGTATGTCAAACTGCAAAGACCGATAGGCTACCTTACTAATAATTCAGGGCCACTGTCACAATGAGAAAACGCAACTTGCGTTAGTTTTGAATATTTTGCTTTCTTGAGCGTTTGTGACAAGTTTGAATTGCTCGGTCATGTGCAAGCCGCCATGATGATTTGAGTGTTATTTTCGCCGTTCTTCTTGGATTCATTGCTGGTTACTGTTAGCGGTTTTATCGGATTATTTCGGTCAACTTTTTACTTCAACCTTTCTTCTTTGTAAATTTTGGGGTCTACCCTGTTAGTTTCACCGTTAAGAGGCGTTGAAAGTGCCTTGGAATGAAGAGATTGTCTCAGCCAAGTAGCACAACTCCCGGGAAACGGGCTGAGAAACTTGCCGAAGCAAAAGCCGACGTGAAACGAGTGACGCAAAATCCTGGAAGAGTTTGTTTCATTTTAAACCAGAAAAGGTAAATAAGTTTGAATATTGTGATAACCTTTGGAAACAAAACATTTTTCATAACCCAGTGCGGAAACTGAAAGCGTGTATTTAGAGTGCTATGTGTATGCAAATCTTAATGTTAACTTACGCGAGGGAATAAATCTCTACCAAAACACAAAACCATTATCGAAGATCTAGACAACATCATACAGGATTTTAAAACTGTGAGGTTAGGTTTATAACAAAAATCGAAACACTGCGCTCACTTCAATGAACGTACAGACAAGACTGTGGTTTATTTCTGCAGCCGTAGCTTCGGTGAAATTTCCATTGTGCTGTAGCTGTTCGGGCGCTACTTTTGGTCTGTTTTTCCCTTGCCTATAGAAGATTTATTTGCTCATAAGGATTACAAACAGTCAGTGTTTGCAAAATAATATAAAATTGTCGATGAAAATAAAACTGTTATGAGAGACGATGCAAGATTTCTCACCTTGCTCTTTGTTGGCGCTCCCTCTCCTTGCCCGGTTAATAAAGTCCATCAAACGTTACTTTCAAATGGACGAATATTTTATTTAAGCAAATCCAGGTATGAACTACAGATCTCTTTCACTCTTCTGAGATAGAAATATACATATAAGCACAGCACTAAACAGTATCTAAAATCTCCTGAGAAACAGGAAATCGCCTCCTAAAATCGCACCTTCGATCGTCTTTGAAGGCGATAAACTTATTGGAATTACCTTATGAAGCCAATAGGAAGCATCTAAGGCCAGTATGAGATCTTGAAAATTCTCCAAATCGCTCTCTTCCGTAATGTTTTTCAGAAAAGGAAGCAGTGTTTTGATCCCGGGTTTTGATTTCTCTCTCTCACGAGATGCGAACTCGACCGTGCCACGATTGAAATGAGGCAAATAAACAGTTTTACCCATGAACCTTTCTGGGTCGTGACTCACACCGCCTGTTACGTTATAAAGATGCTTTTGCAACAACAGAAACGTTGCCTTAATTGTCTTGTTAAAATGGCTTCAATCTAAGTGTGTTATGACTTTGTTCATTATTTTTAATTTATTTACTTTTTAATTTCTTTTTTGCCCCGAACAAAGACAAGCAAAGGGGATACTTATTTTAAAAAATTACACTATCTGATTTTTTCAATTTGTGCCGTCTTGTGTAGGACAGTACAGTAAAAACCCGCGACTAAGAACCTGCATTTTCCCAAGTCAGCCTAAACATGTTCTTACATAAATGGTAATTAGCACATATTTAGGCTACTGTAGGTTCTTAAATAGGTTCTTATTTTCTGAAGAAAAAGATACATTGACGCTACGAGCATTTAGTAGTATGTACCTTAATTCCTTCTATAAAATCTGCAGACCATTACATTACAGCTGGTGTGATAAGTCTCCTATGTGTTCAAAGAGGATCCTGAATATTGACTTATCTTATTTGCCCAATTGAAAAGAATTTTCTTTATAAAATTTAGAAAATAAGAAACTGTTTCGTATTTTAGGCTAAACAGGTTCTTGTATAGAGGGGGCCTAACTCGCAAATTAACCTAACAGGTTCTTAAAAACCAGGTTCTTAGTCGTGGGTTTTTACTGTACAGTTGACTCCCGATGACTCGAACCCCCCGCTAACTTGAACCTCGCGCTAACTCGAGGCAAAGTCGATTTCTCTTGGATTTCCTACATACCGTACATTTACTTTAATTTTACCCTCGGTAACTCGAACCTCCCTGTAACCTGCAGCAATTTTTGTTTCCCTTCAGATCATTTCTATACAATTTTACCCTCGATAACTCGAAACATGTTTTACAGCGCGCGACAAGTCCGGAAAAGTCCGAAACACTCAATTAATCTATTTTGAAACAACCATGACTATTCTTTGTCTTCAATTTTTTTTTGTCAATCCAGTTAAAATTTAGTGTCCATACCTGTATATTAATCAAGCTCTCTTGTTTAATTCCTTTTTTCAAAATATCAATCTCGCATATATATATCTCTTGCTGCCCTAGAAGTAAAGTGTGCATGATACTTGCATTCCCTCTCCGTCCTCTCCGAACTCGCTCAAAACGAAACACGTGAAGAGCGTGGCCAAATTATTCCTTGGTGTTGAAGGTTCTGAGACTTTTTCCTCAAGGTAGGAAGACTATGGTAACATTTAGGATGCACCTCAACAGTAACCTTCTGGCGTGAGTCATTTGCTTTGAATGTTGGTCGCTCTTTTCTGGAGAGTTGTTCTTCATTATTTCCGTTATCCATTGATTTTGTCGGCAGGACTACTCTCTGAGTTTGTGACTCCTGTATTGTCAAGGGCGTGGATTTATTTTTAGCGCGCAGTTCCGATTCTTCGTTGTTGTTTTCACTGGTTTTCTTTTGTTGAAACCGTGGTGCAACCCGACCCATTCTCCCGGTGCAGCAGTTGGAATTACTAACCCATTGAAAAAGGGATGGACAGGAAGTACGTTCGAATCTGTCCTGATCAGGTTCCAGCGCGGTTTTGAATCTGTCTTGGTCAGGTTCGCGCGCAATTTTGTCACCTCGTGCAATCCGATTTGGGATAATCTCTGTGGCTTGTTGCTCCTGTTTGATTTCTTGGAAAGCCGTTTTTCCGCAAGGATCATTAAGAAGCTGTTTCAGTGAGCAGCGAAACCTGCTGGTTCTGGAACAATAGATGACAGGATTGATCCCACTGGATATGAGTATGCTGGTGTGTATTAAGTGACTGGTCCAAGTGTTATCAGTGGAATGAGAATTGGACCGATGCCAGACTATGATGCAGAGGGGCGGAATGTAACACCCAAGGAATGCAAAGACAATAATGATAATAACTTTAGCTGCTTGAATATCCTTTTGCAGTCTGGCCTCAATCTGGAGTCGAGGCAGGTTTAGCTGCTTCCTCTAGAAAAGAAAAAACATTTTGCGGATATTTAAGATGTAAATGGAACTGATAGTTCTACAGTGTGATCACATATAATGACATTAACCTAAACTTAACTTAGTTTTATAAGTACAAACATTAACCACAAAGGACTGCAAAGGACCGCAAACGAAAATGCAAAAGAACGTAGGATCTATAAAGACCTGACCAGCAAAATAATAATGTAGACATATTAAATTCTGCGAGCGGAATACTGCAATGCTGATCGTACTACGTGAAAATTAACTCTGCAAGACATCAACACGACACCGAAAGAACTCAAAACAGAGCGGGATTGTAGCCATAGACAGCTGTTTCGCCCTTTTGGGGGCTCATCAGTGGCGGCGCAACAACCAGAGAAAGCTCTGATGAAAAATATCCGCGCAATCTGATTTTAAGCCCTGACCCAGACTCCCAACACCCACAGAATCACGCCATACTACGAGTCCTGTACTGTCGCAATTTGTAATAATCATCGCACTTTGTAATACCTGTGGCAATTTGTAATAAATCCATCGCACTTTGTAATACTTGTCGCAATTTGTAATAAACCGTGTCGCACTTTGTGATAAAAAAGGTGTCGCAATTTGTAATAACAGTCCATCGCACTTTGTAATAAACTAAGGGAAAGTTCATTTAATATGACAAGGGGGGAGGGGGGGGGGGATGAAGATATTGAAACTCGAAGCTTGAAATTTTAGCAGCCCCTCTCGCTAGCGGTTCAATTTTTTAGGAGCCCCCTCCTTGGTAGTCGAAAAAATTTCAGAGCCCCCCCCTTCCTCCTTCATTTCTTAACATTTCTTGTTACAGAGTCATCGTTTTTATAGTTCCCGTTAGCAAATTTTGAAATCTTGTTGAATCAATGTGGTTTTATTATAAAAAAGTTTGAGCATTTCTAATTTTTGAAATTTTCTAAAGCATTTTTGGGATGAACAAGAGTGTAATAATTACTGAGACTACATTTGTTATATCTGTAAACCACGTGATATAGCTGAGTTGCACAGGTCATTAAATTGTTGAGTTGAAAACCATCCGATCTGTATGATGATGTCATGTGTTGGTTTTGAAGTATACAAATTTTCGGAGCCCCCCCTCCTAGCGCAACAATTTTTTCAGAGCCCCCCCTTCGGGTGTCTAAAAATTTTCGGAGCCCCCTCTCAATATCTTCATCCCCCCCCCTTGTCATATTAAATGAACTTTCCCTAAGCTGTCGCAATTTGTAATAACTCCATCGCACTTTGTAATAATTTTTTGAGAGTGATTCAACTTACTTCGTCAACATTAATATAATGCTAAAATATGCATGGTACTTCATAAACAAAGATGATGACGTCTGCTAGCATGTAACATGTCCGTAACATTTTCTTTGGTCAAACATGCATGTCTTCCGCTATAAATTTTTCTGCCTTGATTAATCACGTGACTAACTAGAAACGCTTTTATGAAAGACATGAAACTGCCTGTGACATATCACCAAAAAGATATGAATCACGTTTAAATTCAAAAATACTTAACTAAGAAAGGCAACATTTAACAACAGAAAATTCATGAATAACCTGGCATTCGTCGTCCAAATCCATGTTTGCTTGCCACGTGACACGTGAAGTCTTCGGCGGGGGGGGGGAAGGGGGTGGGGGGATAATCCCATATATGGATGGGCTAGATAAGTAAGTACCGCCTGATAGGGTATGGTTTTTGAGGATCTCGAGTCTTTAATAGGGTATCATTTTTTACGTTGTTGGCCTTGTGTCTTTGGTTTGATCCTTAGATAAGGTAACTCAAGTAGTAATGGATGGTTTATTCCATCCTTTTCATTTTGTGGAAAAACAGTAATCCAGAACACGCTCGGAAGAATTGCAAGGTCTTACGAGTTGTATATACGCAGGGAAGGATAATTTTTTACTATCCCCATGGTATTTGCTTTAGAGGACTTCTTATAGAAAACAATTGTTTTAAGATGGAATGAGTACTCCTTTTGTTCCTATATGGGACCAAATCAAGTGAGAATAAGGGACCAGATGCCCTACGGGCTCAGTGTAAGACCCCAAGTGAGTGTTATAAAAACAGGTACATACGAGGTATTGGCCAGCAACTAATTGGATTTTGTGGTTAGGTTTCTGTTGTGGTTCGAAGGTTTGCCACTGGTGACGTTTTTTTTTATTTGCAGTAAACATTTTGAATCTTTCCAGGCCTCGTTTGATTAAGTTGGAAGCCACTATTACTCCTTTAAGATTGCTCGTTAGACAAGAACGGTGTACCAGGTGTTGAGTCAACCTGTTATAAGATCTAACAAGGAAAGCTTGAACTCTCCTGGTGTCCTTATTCGAATGATGTAGGATGGATGTTACGATTAGTGGAAATTAAATGCTTTTTAATAATGGCTTGTTTGTGTCTAGTGTGTCTAGCTCTGTCTAGATCCTCTACTCTGGCAATGCTCTGTCCAGAGGCACATCCCCGTATTGGCCATATAAGGAAGTACACCCGCCGGGTAACCATTGAATGCAAGCCACCTTGTACAATAGCAAGGTTCAAGAATACAGCATTTCGTAAGTCAGATAACTAATCAACATTAAGGTGACTCGACCCAGTTTTTTGGGGGGGTACCATCCTACTTTTAAGCTCTCTGGTATCCCCATCTTTGCTTTTATCGTAAGTCTAACACATAGAATGGACAACATATAGATCAATCTACAATATAACATAAAATTTTTGGCGATCGGAGTAAATGTCACGTGGTTATAATGCCACGCCCCTTTGAGGTCTGAGTCGAAAATCTGCTGTTGCCGGCATTTTTTCGTGAAAATCTCTCGGCTACACATAGTGCGCATTAGTGCCTTGCGCTGAACAGGGTTTCACCAAAATCGCAAAGACCCAATTCGAGAAATTCAGCGGTTTCCAAATTTAGGTCATAATTTATGCGAACATGATAAGCAAACTTTACACGGATTATATCTAATAAACTATAAGATTCATCTCTTTATTTTGGGCATCGTTATAACAGATGGGTCCTTGCAAGCCAGCAAAACGCTTTAGGGCCTTGTAAATGCGCGCGATTTCGAGCAAAGGAAAAATATAGAAATTACAGTTTTCGCTATTTGTTGACGTTTGTCAGCGTTTAAGAGTCCTTCTCAGGAAAAAAGCATTTTCTTAAAACTTCGTAGTTTTTTTCCCTTCAAATTTTTTCAGGGCCACAATTGATTAACTAACTACCCGGACTCTGAATTTCATGGTCATTGAAAAACTGTGATATTATCTTCTATAAGCCCAAACCTGAGTAAACATTGAAGATTTTTAGCGTTTTGGCTGAGTTTGTGCTTTGGGAGTTGTCTATTGTTTCTAGTCTATCATTATACAGCATTCTTGTTCAGCACGCGTGCAATGACCGCGCTTGGCTGACTTCCGAATGCTCACCGAGATATGATAATTTTGGTACAGTGAGACAGGCCATCGCGTGATACATAGAGGTTTAACTCACAATTTTAAATCAATTCTCCTGCTTCTTGTGCCTTTGCAAAAAAATCAAGAAGTGCTACACACTAAATCTACTTACTATTAAAAAAATATCATTTTTTCATAGGTTTAGTGCAAGCCACTAATTAAACCAACTCGTGTCGGGAATATCTCGGTCCTATTATGGCTCTTGGCAGATCTTATTATTTTTACATCATCTTTTTTTGTAATGCAGCTGTTATAATCTCAGGAGAACCCAGTAACTTTTTTCTGTAGAATAACTGTTCGAAGGAGCAAATATTACCTAGAAGAAAAGCTGGATAACCGTTCCATTCGACTAAAATATTCGTAGGTTTTCTCATAGCTTAACTACGATTTTAGGAGGTTGTGTTATTTACATTTTAATACCAAGATATTGGTGACCTCTAGCAGTTCTCATTTTGTCACCGCCGCTACAAAATTTTCATGTTGTTCTTCCAACAAAAAAATGTCTCCTTCGGTTTTTTTTCTCGCTCTAAATCCCTGTCACCTTTCTTTTTTTTTTGAGCTTCGCTGGCCTGCCGCCCACTTTCTCTTTTTCTCTGTCTTTCTCTTGCTCTATATTCCAAATTTGTGGACATGACAATTTATGTGAGCCACGTTAATAATTTAGACAACACGAATACAGAAACAATTCCCGCTTTCCATTTTCGTCTTTATTGACTCTTTTGTTGTCTCTGCTTTACAAGACGCTGGTGGCTATAAGATTTCCCGTCAAAATAACCTCAAGTTACATTTGGGTTGTCATACCTGTTGATTGAGTTATTTTACATTGGTATGCCTGTGGTGCGGACGGACGGTCTCTCGGGCGGGTGGTCGGTGTACGGTCACGTGATTACCAAATTTTCTCAGATGGGTGGATTACTTCATTTTCTTACCTATGGTGCTCTACAGGAGCTCTAGCTCTCCTGTGCTCTAGCTGGAGTGCTTCGCGCGCCAGAGCTTCGCTATTAGAGAGTTCAATTAGATCCGAGTTTACCGCGAATCTCTAACCGCGGTTTGCGGTTACCCGTTTGCGGTTCGACGTTTAAACATAATTCGATTTTGATTGGCGGTGGAGTGATTACGGCCGCCATTTTGAATCAGCAGCCATAAATGGCACTTGTTTTAAAGATCAAATTTAGATTTGTGCCTCTGTTAATGGACAAAGAGTTGCTCCACAAGATTTTTGTATCATTAAGAATTATACGCTAAAAGCTTTCAGGTAAATGGCATACGTGAAAACCTACCTTCCCACATTGAAAACGCACGTCGTAAACCTCAAACGTGACGCGAAAGACTTAACACACGTGTTCTCCAGCGGTTAGAGGTTCGCGGTAAACTCGGATCTAAAACTCTCTATTATGCGCACCAACGGAGCACCATGGGTAAGAAAATGAAGTAATAGAGTAATTATGTATACGGATAAATGTAGCTAAACGTAGGTCTAGTTCACCCAAATTAAAGTGCCAACGAAGAGAATTTTCGATCTCTTCTACTACACAGTCTCCTGGGACGAGCTACATTAGGTCGGTCAGTCGTGATTTACTTCCCCTCGATTTGCAAGACAATTTTTAGGGCGCTGTGTACGAACTGAAGTTTTTCGCCTACTAGCAATTTTACGTACCAGCGAATCAGCTTAATCAGCCTTTTTGTCTAATTCAAAAGAGCTGATCGTTTTCATATTTCCTGAATCGCCTTAGCGGAATCCCAGAGTCCTTGCATTTTATGGGCTATTTTATCTCAGTGAAAAAAAATAGAACTGAATTTTGATTCCTAGTAGGGGGTGCGTGTCTGCATAACTTTCGTAAAAGTTCAATCAACTACATTTAAGACATGGCGTTTATCACTTAATGTAGAAAATCATTCTAAAGCAAAAAAGACTCACCTGGCGTTTCATTTTTTGAATTGACCCGAAAATCATGGCACTAAGGACTACTGCAATGACCACGAACGCCGAGATGATGACTGGCGCAATAGGTTTGCCTTTACCCAGAACTTCATTACGATACGTTAAAACAGAAGCATCTTGTTGAAGGTCGACATCACAATTAAGACACGAGAAAACAGCACAGCTAAACCCGACCAACCACTCAACAAGGACTATAATGATGGCTTTTTTATTCGTTTTCCAGGTGAAGTATTTTAAGTCAAATGTTATCGCCAGAAACATATTTACGAGTAGCACCAACATGGAAACGACATTTACAAAGGTAAGGAGTGAGAATGAGAAAATCGAAATCATCGCTAAAGGTTTTGCTCTAAACCATTTTACGTTCAGGACTGCATAAAGCAAGTACATAGGTATATTGATGAACGCGTTGAAAAAATCAGCCAACGCCAGATTAGCGATCAGAATGTTTGGAAAGGTGCGAAGCTTCTTAAACCGAGCAATGATACCAAGAACAATTCCATTACCTATTACTGCAAATAACGCCAGGAAGGACATAAAAACAAGCACGAAAACTGTCATGAACAAGGAATCCTCGACTTCCATGATTTTTCCGGCGCGTCACCCACATTAAAGCCATATAAATTACATAATCACTGCATCGAGGCATTCTATGTACAGCTTTGTGGACTTAAAAGTCCACAAACATAGACAAAGTTGCTTTGCATTTTCACCATATGATGACCTTGACAAATTTCATACATTTTCAGCGGTTCCGAAAAAAACCCGTGCTTTTGAAGTGGGAAGACGTTTTATTGATGATCTACACTGCCGGATATATGTCAGCACACCATCATATGTACGGTCCTCAGCGATGTTTGAACCGTTTGTAATCTACCAGTTCAGTTTAATTTGCCATTTCACTTCACTAAAGGCGAATAAAACGCGCGCGGAAAATGTCCAGTTCTCTTTGATGTAGCGAAAAAGAGGCGATTGTATATCAGCTTTCATTATCAACCTTCAAACGGTAAAATGGTAACAGATAATAATGAAAACAAGGCAATAATGATAAACGTTTTTGGTCGGAATTAACCGTTTTAAATCAGTCTCCTTTTTTGTCTTGTATAAGTCTGGTAAATAAATCCTACAGAATAAAAATTATATTTTTTGTCGTCATGCAATGGTCTTTTAAAATGGCCAAAAACCCGCGCATGTAATGTTTTCAAAACGAGTAAATTGATTTAAAAGTGATAACTTTAGGATTTTTCTACCCAGGAAAAAATGTTGGTACCACAAAATGCTGAAATGGCTAAATTTTAACTGTTACTGATAGCTTTACCTATTACGATCATTGTGAAAGACCGAGATCCTTTTGTTTTCATTTTGCCTCATTGGTGGTACCGCAGAGATTTATTTATATCTCGTATCTAATTGCCCCCTTTAAAAGGTGGATATCGCTCTCCAGTGAAAAAGTGTTTGAAAAACATAATTTATAACGCTTTTCTAGATAGTGACGTATCTGCTGAATACGGTTTTTTACGCCTGACTTCAGTGCAAACCGGGGCTGCACACAGTGTGATGTAAACTATATTAAAACTTCACAAATGGGCTTTATTTGTCACATCACCAATGAGGCAGTGGCAGTCGTAAGCGGCGCTGAAGTCTTTCAGCTCGATTGATAGCGATTAAGAGAGCTTCCATTAAAGGTATAAATATCTCCGACAATTATGATCTAGTGACTGCATGATTATATTATTTGGAGTCAAAACAGCCGAAAGTTGAAAAAAGAAACCTAAAACTGTTTTAATGTGTAGCATCCTGAATTTTTATTTGTTCAGTTTTTAGTAAACCTTTTTTATGTTTCTTTAATTATCTCTGGCGATATGATAATAACTGCCTTTATGAATTTTAGAAAGAATTCTGAGGAGATGTTAATTGTAAATGAAATGAAATTGAAATGTTAATTTAGAGTGGTGTCATGTTCCGACTTTAAGTAACAACTGAAAGTTTAGCTGCATATGATCAGAAACTGATAATAACTTGATTAGTAATTTCTCTTAACTAGAAAGAGTTACTTTTAGAATTATAATTTTCTGTTAAAAAAGGAGAAAAAGTGAGAGATAGCAGTGTTGTATACATAAACGAAGCCTTAGATTATTATTTCAGTTTTATTTTTCATGTATTTTAGTAGGCTTTCTTCATTTTTTTTTTTTGCGGTTTTAAGGTCGGTACTTTTCATATTGCCTCTACACAACAAATCTTTAGCATGCAATTTAATCGATTCGTGCATACATTGAAATCCAGCCTTCAAGGCATGGGTTTGTTAAACTAAGTAAATTGCTTTTTCTCTACGTTTTTCATTGAATATTTGAGTTATTCTCTTTTTCGTAGATTAAATCATTGATGAATCCTACAATATAGCACAGAAGATCGGCACGCAACACCTCAGCCGAGATTAAAATTAAAGAGCAGGCTCTGTGTATGACATTAGAAGAATTATCTCTTTTATTCGAGTCTGCTAAAAAAAGGGAAATAGTAACGTTTTATCAAATCAAATTTCCAATCATAGAAAATATTAAGTAAATCAGTTCATGATATACCACGCAAAAGAAGCGTCAATTGATTGTGCGCACTGATTAACTAGTTAGAAGACAGGCATTTTGAAAATGGTAACCACCGCCTGCCGCCCCTCGGTTAGCTCATTTGGAAGAGCACCGGTCTGCCGAGAGGGAGGTCGTTGGTTCAAAGCCCGGCCGGACCGTGAGATCATGCTGGCTGTGATTTGACACCTTGTCTCAGTTAAGATGATTGCGTCATTGGGCGGTGACGATAGGCCGTTGGCCTTTTCTCCTTCATCATTCTTTCATTGGTCTGAAATCGAAGGGGGCGTAAAACAACCCACACTCCTGTTGGAAAAGAGTCGGGGGAAGTTTCCCCGGTTGTGTGGTCTACCTTTCACGCATTGCACATCATTCATATCATAGGCTATGGGCGGGTTACAGTGTATAAGTTCATAAATGGACTGATAGCGGCTGCCACTGGCTTAGCGCCATTGGCTGACGTCCGAGACTGCTGTGGAGAGGGTGGGTCTTGTTGTCCTCTAATCCACGACATTACATTATCAGTTACCACGTGGTAACCGTATTTACCCTAGAGGTGGCGGTCATTCAGAAGCGGGCAATTAAAAAACCTGTAGAACTACTGTTAGTAGCTTTCTTGTTTATCTCTTCTTTGACGGGACATTTTGGATTGCAATTTTTTTTTCTAGCCAGGGTTCATTCCCTTTTTGAAACGCTTTGTTTTATTTTATTTTTATTTTCTAAAGCCATTCTATATCTTGCCGGCACCACCTGAGAGGAAGTGTTCAAAATGCTTTTCTAAGGGGATGCTACCAGCCATGTTCCAAACCCTCATCTTATTATTCTTAGGATTTCATTAGATTTCGTGACAAACATGAAAGAGTGCGCCATTTTCTTCATATATCACTTGCTTTAGGCAAGTGCCTGGGAAAAGCCGGGACGTTACGCCTTTCACTGCTAATGCCGTACCGCTGTATTGCCCCGGGGGAGAAAGATATCATGGACTTTCCCCTGATTTATAACCCTTCGAACGCTCCTCAAGGTAACTGGTATTGCTCGTATAAGCTGCAGTAAAATTCCGCAAATAAGAAACTTTGCCATTGGTATATCACACTTCTTTGGTACGTTCGGGCTTCGCACAAGTCACATGGAATTTTACAGTTCTAAAAGTGGGTTGTGATAAGTTATGCACGAGAAAGGTGTTCTTAACAAGAAAACAAGCACTTAATAAAATTTGATGGATCTCTTTATTCATGCAACCCTTGTCCTTTCGTAGTTTTTCATGGGAAAAAGGAACGAACAGAGCAATACAAACTGAATTATAGAGAAATCTGAGTGCCTTAAACAACTGGAAACTAGGGTCTATTGGTAAAATAGGCAACTGCATCAACTAACAGTAAGAATCGGATCCACTGTAATTGGTTAGGCTGTAGTGGTCTCCCTGCCTAATAATTTTTGTTATTCATGTATAAAGATTGTGTTCTAGTTAGGCGAAGCTAAATAAATAAATCAGCTTGACTGAAACGGTCAACAATGTAGTCGATAAGAAGGACTGTTTCTCTCGACTCTAAATCAAATCTCTCTGATGAAGATGATATGCTCCATAAGTACATTTATTCATTCATTTACCTTATTTATTCAAATAAGCGCCCAACCTCGAATTAGCGCCCACCTCCAGTAAGCGCCCATCCTAAAGGCAGAAAAAGTTAATAAGCGCCCAGCCTCGAATAAGCGCCCACCCCACCCCTCCCCCTCCCAATTAAACTCAAATAAGCGCCCACCCCCACCCCATCCACTTGAGTGACAGTGAGATTGAAGCTGAAATTGGATACCGTTAAGTACTATTATTATTCACTCAAAATATTTTCCCAATTCTGATTGGCGAAAAGCACACGCATAATTCACCATAACCAGTTACTGATGACCAAACTTGGAAGAATTTTGACTTTAACAAGGAAATGACGTCAAAAATGCAGCAGGTTAAAGCACCGTGGGAACGAGGCTGAGTTGTTTTGGTTGTGAAAATAAAAATAGCGAAGACTTCACTCGTTTCAAGAGTAAAAACTACAGCTGGAACTAGGCATAATAATAGCAAAAAACATAGCAAAAACAGCAAGAAGACAACTCGGAGGGCGACATCTGGTATTTGCAGAATATTTGCGGAGCTGGACAAACCTAGACGTAAACTATCGAAGAGAAACTTAATATCGATGCAGGTAGGCTTGTTTTAGCTATGTTTTTAAACTAGGAATTATTTTGAATGAATAATAAAACAATTATTGAATTCGGCTTTCGTATCATATGAAGAATTATGGAGATCTCGGAGGGTGTTATCCGCCTCGGCCTACGGCCTCGACGGATAACACCCTCCTCGATCTCCATAATTCTTCATAAGATACTCAGCCTCATTCATTAATTGTTGAATAAGAGACTTCCCCGAAGACGGAGTTTTCTTCAGAGTATTTTACAGAAACCTTGCTTTGTTACTTATTAGCATTCAACTATTTTGTAGCAAAATAAACATACCACACTTACTGAAAATGGTGAAAATTTAATAAGCGCCTGGCCTTGAATAAGCGTCCACCTCGAATAAGCGCCTATAACTAGTTTGTTATCGTTAACGGTCTTTGGAAACTTTCTTTCGGTATGAAGTGAAAAATCTTTGGAAACCGTGAGGTAAAAAAAATATAGTCGCGTAGAAAGTGGCGCTTACGGCTTCGAGCGCGCGCTAGCTTTTGTCACCATTCACCCAGGGCAAAAAGTAAATGGGTAATTGACAAGTAATTGACTAATCAGAGCGCGTGCTTTACGTTTGTTACGTTATGAAGATGCTTTTGCAACAACAGAAACGTTGCTTTAATTGTCTTGTTAAAACGTGCTTCAATCTAAGTGTGTTATGACTTTGTTCATTATTTTTATTTCATTTACTTTTTAATTTCTTTTTGCCCCGAACAAAGACAAGCAAAGGGGATACTTATTTGAAAAAATTACACTATCTGATTTTTTCGATTTGTGCCGTCTTGTGTAGGACAGTACAGTTGACTCCCGATGACTCGGACCCCCCGCTAACTCGAAGCAAAGTCGATTTCTTCTGGATTTCCTACATACCGTACATTTACTGTAATTTTACCCTCGGTAACTCGAACCTCCCTCTAACCAGCAGCAATTTTTGTTTCCCTTCAGATCATTTCTATACAATTTTACCCTCACTAACTCGAAACATGTTTTACAGCACGCGACAAGTCCGGAAAAGTCCGAAAAACTGAATTAATCTATTTTAAAACAACTATGGCTATTCTTTGTCTTCAATTTTTTTTTTGTCAATCCAGTTAAAATTGAGTGTCCATACCAGTATATTAATCAAGCTCTCTTCCTTAATTATCAATCTCACATATCTATTATATCTCTTGCTGCCCTAGAAGTAAAGTGTGCATGATACTTGCATTCCCTCTCCGTCCATTAGCTAATTTCCGGTTATTTCCGAACTCGCTCAAAACGAAACAAGTGAAGAGCGTGGCCAAATTATTCCTTGATGTTGAAGGTTCTGCTACTTTTTCCTCAAGTCAGGTAGACTATGGTAACGTTTAGGATGTACCTCAACAGTAACCTCCTGGCGTGAGTCATTTGCTTTGAATGTCGGTCGCTCTTTTCTGGAGAGTTTTCCTTCATAATTCTCGTTATCCATTGATTTTGTCGGCGGGACTACTCTCTGAGTTTGTGATTCCTGTATTGTCAAGGGCGTGGATTTCTTTTTAGCGCGCAGTTCCGATTCTTCGTTGTTGTTTTCTCTGGTTTTCTTTTGTTGAAACCGTGGTGCAACCCGACCCATTCTCCCGGTGCAGCAGTTGGAATTACTAACCCATTGAAAAAGGGATGGACAGGAAGTACGTTCGAATCTGTCCTGATCAGGTTCCAGCGCGGTTTTGAATCTGTCTTGGTCAGGTTCGCGTGCAAATTTTTCACTTCGTGCAATCCGATTTGGGATAATCTCTGTGGCTCGTTGCTCCTGTTTGATTTCTTTGAAAGCCGTTTTTCCGCAAGGATCATTAAGAAGCTGTTTCAGTGCGCAGCGAAACCTGCTGGTTCTGAAACAATAGATGACAGGATTGATCCCACTGGATATGAGTATGCTGGTGTGTACTAAGTGTCTGGTCCAAGTGTTTTCAGTGGAATGAGAATTGGACCGATGCCAGACTACGATGCAGAGGGGCGGAAAGTAACACCCAAGGAATGCAAAGACAATAATGATAATAACTTTAGCTGCTTGAATATCCTTTTGCAGTCTGGCCTCAACCTGGAGTCGAGGCAGGTTTAGCTGCTTTCTCTAGAAATGAAAAAGAAAAACATTTTGCGGATATTTAAGATGTAAAATGGAACTGATAGTTCTACAGTGTGATCACATATAATGACATTAAACTTAACTTAGTTTTATAAGTACAAACATTAACCACAAAGCACTGCAAAAAAACGCCAACGAAAATGCCGAAGAACGTAGGATCTATAAAGACCTGACCAGCAAAAATAATAATGTAGACATATTAAATTCTGCTAGTAGAATACTGCAATGCTGATCGTACTACGAGAAAATTAACTCTGCAAGACATTAACACGACACCGAAAGAACTCAAAACAGAGCGAGATTGTAGCCATAGACAGCTGTTTCGCCCTTTTTGGCGCTTGCCAGTATGGCGCAACAACCAGAGAAAGCTCTGATGAAAATTATCCGCGCACTCTAATTTCAAGCCCTGACCCAGAACTCCCAACACCCACAGAAGCACGCCATACCACGTGTCCTCTGGGGGGCAAGAGTCCAAGTGTCAAGTTGATGTGTCGCAGAGAAAAAATAAAGAATTGGCCAAAACCAACTCAAAACCACAGGTAGCCCAAGCTCGAAATATGAGCTTCGGCGAGCATCGGCATTGTTGCGTAACATTCAAAATATAAGGATTTGTATGGGAAAAAAAACCTATCGTTTCTGTAACCTACGAAAATGAAAGGATTTCAATAAAAAACAGCTTACCTTATTTAAAATGTGTGTTAAGTCTCTCCTGTGTGGTCCACGGGCCGATTTATGGCCGTTTTATGGGTTTTTATGTAAACGGTTTTCTCTCTATATAAAGGTAAACCTTTTTGAGTGTTACGCAACAATGCCGATGCTCGCCGATGCTCGCCGATGCTCATATTTCGAGCCTGAGCGAGCTGTGCAAAAACATGGACAGAACCATGCAAGCATTACAGCATATCGGATCTATAAAAGATACTATACTTCTATAGTAGATGCTCAGTTAAAATGGCAACAAGAAAATTGTAAGTTTTTAAGGGATATTCAATTTCGACCTTAACAAACTGAATACACATATGAATCTGAATTGACATGGCTACAATAAGTTTTCCCGTGATGTACTTCATTTTTGAGACCGTTGCATCTTTAGGGCGCTGTCGGTGCTTGAAATGATGTTTTGCGCCTACAAACAAATGTACCTGTATCAGTTACCGAGTCCACGGGCTTTTTGTCTTTTGTCTTCTGACTAGCTGGCGATGGAATGAATTGACCTGGCCAACCAGGGTCATAATAAACATTTTCAATTTTCTGTTTCCCTAGACCTGAAGTACTTACACAGCTTCCGGAACTCTTTCATTTACGGGCTTCCCTATTTTACAGCCCACTCTCTCGTAAGCGACCACCCTTGGTGCACAACAAAGTGGTTGCTTACGGGAGGTGATCCATTTACGGGAAAAATCAAGAAAATAAGCTGTAACCGAACTGATTAACGCAATTACATATAATTACAAAAAGTTATTATTACCTTACAAGGTAAAATTACTCAAATGGACAACTAGTCACAAAGATTCACATCGAATTGCGCTTGGAACTGTTGAAACTTTGTAGATAATATTTTGCATCAATGCAGCAATCCACTTTTTTACTCACAGATCTTATTATTTTTACATCATCTTTTTCGTAATGCAGCTGTTATAATCTCAGGGGCACCCAATGACTTTTTTCTGTAGAATAACTGTTCGAAGGAGCAAATATTACCTAGAAGAAAAGCTAAAAAAATTTCTGGATAACCGTTACATTCGTCTAAAATATTCGAAGGTTTTCTCATAGCTTAACTACGATTTTAGCAGGTTGTGTTATTTACATTTTAATACCAAGATATTGCCATAATTGTGAAAAAAAGGTCTCCTAAAACTTGGTATAACGACAAAACGTCCCCCGTAATTTTCCAATGAAAGCAAGGCTACTTCATGTCCTCGAACTTTCGACCGGACCCGTGAGGGTCCAATGTTTTTGAGGTGTAGGCACTTCTTGTAGCTAACACTTTCGGATGAGACGAAAAGGCCACCTAAAACTTTTGTGACAACCAGAGTTCCCCTAAGACATCCGAACACTAGAATTAAGTAGAAAACATCGATAAAGTTGCTTTGCATATCCTTGACAATTTTTATACCTTTTCAGGTTACGAAAAAACCCGTACTTTTGAAGTGAGAAGACGTACGTTATTGATTTCTCGTCTTTTTGATCCACGCTGCCGGATATATGTCAGCATACCCTGAACGGTCCGGTCCTCGTCAACGAGTTTTTAATTGTCATCAAGCAATGGTCTTAAGCAGACAAAAAAGGGGGCATGTAATGTTTTTAAGAAACGAGAAAATTAATTTGAAAGTGATAATTTTAGGGTTTTTGTCTCCAGGAAAAAAATGTTGGTACCACAAAATAATGAAAAGGCCAAATTTTAATATTATAACCGTACCTATTACGATCTCATTGAATAGACCGAAATGCCTTATCTCTCATTTTGTCTCAGAACCCATCAACCCATATCTGGATATTTTTGAATCCGCAACTTTTTCTTTGCGGATTCGGCTTCCGTCCATACGTAACCGTGAATCCGGCATACCAATCCGAAACTGTTTGAATCCGCTCTCCAGAGTGGAAATTCTTTTTTAATACGCTCTGAATACGGAATCATGTGGACGCTAATCAGTAACAATTATTCCTCGAGCCCGAATGGGCTCTGAGTCAGAAGCGACGAGGGGGAACAGTTCTTTTACTCATCAATTGCAAACCGAGGCTGCGCAGTGTAATACAAACTACACAAACTTCACAAGTGGGCTTTATTTGTCATTTCCCTAGCAAGGCAGTCGGAGTCGTAAGCGGCGCTGAAGTCATTCAGTTCAATTGATAAGGATTAATAGTGCTTCCATTAACGCTAATATATAACAATTATTCACCGAAGTGGAGGTGGCTAGTCCTGGATATTTACCGAACTGCGAAGCAGTGAGGTAAATATCCACGACTAGCCACCGACACTGAGGTGAATAATTGTTTTAGTATATACTAAAACAGTGAGATAATTGAGCACAAAAATGACGATTTTTAACTCAAATACTGTTGCCAACGATTACAATTTTGGCGCGTAATGACCGGGCGGCCGCGGCCGTCGCTTTTTCTTGCCGACAATTAAAACTTTTGAAGGCATTTGTTTAGCTCTTGCGGGAAAATTTCTTCAAAAGGAGTTGTGAATTCTTTTTGTATTTAAAATCATTCTATAAAAAAAGATTATTAAATTTAGTTTTAAGCTTATTTATGAACAACTCAACTAAATAAATTAACGCAAGACTTAAACTTAATTTGCATTTGTAAACAAAAAACTTTTTCACCCGTTTTATCGATAAATTCGTGTCAAAAAGTCAAAGTTTTACCTATTAAAACTTCCAATCCGAACTTCGTCACCTTCTTCGTGTATTTCGGAAACAGCTTGCTTGATTAGTTGTGAAATTTCTTTGTTTGCTTACGGCAGCAAACCGCGAAGGCATTTTGCTCGCAACTTACGCGAGTTTGGCGTCGCTCGCTCGGAGGAACTGGAGGTGAATCAGTGAATAGTGCAGGATATTCACTGATTGAGTAGCCAATCAGAGCGCGCGAAAAACGCTATCCACTGTTTTAGTATATACTAAATAGATTTAGCCAGGGCTAAAAGCGAAACTCTCGATAATATTTATAGTTTGTTCAAACAAAATGTAAAATAGTGTAATGCTAAGCGGGGAAGGCATGCAACGACGGAAAACGGTGAAAAACAACAATAGGTCTAATTAGCAAAAAATGTAACTTTGCACGTGCAGCACACCTTTTTTTGTACATTTCTTTGCCGTTGTTTTGCACGACTACAACGTGAAACTTCCAGAAACTTTTTAGTTACACATTTTTTGGAGGAAGTGTCGTACGTGTTCCCGTTCACTATTTTTCACTGCCGCTCATTTTCACCTTGCATTGGTGGCCGCTAGCAGTTCTCATTTTGTCACCGCCGCCACAAAATTTTCATGTTGTTCTTCCAACAAAAAAATGTCTCCTTTCACGGTTTTTTATCTCTCGCTCTAAATCCCTGTCGCCTTTTTTCTCGTTGAGCTTCGCTTGCCTGCTGCCCACTTTCTCTTTTTCTCTGTCTTTCTCTTGCTCCCTATATTCCAAATTTGTGGACATGACAATTTATCTAAGCCATGTTAATACTTTAGACAACACGGATAGAGAGACAATTTCCGCTTTCCGTTTTCGTCTTTGTTGACTCTTTTGTTGTCTCTACTTTACAAGACGCCGGTGGCTATACGATTTCCCGCCAAAAAAAAACCTCGAGTTGCATTGTTGCATTTGGGTTGCCATACCTGTTGATTGAGTTATTTTACATTGGTATATGCCTGTGGTGCAGACGGACGGTCTCTCGGGCGGGCGGTCGGTGTACGGTCACGTGATTACCAAATTTTCTCGGATGGGTAGATTACTTCATTTTCTTACCCATGGTGCTCCACTGGCGTGCTTCGCGCGTCAAAGCTCCGCTATTAGAGCAGGGCGGATCCGCCCTGATTAGAGAGTTCAGTTAGATCCGAGTTTACCGCGAATCTCTAACCTCGGTTTGCGGTTACCCGTTTGCGGTTCGACGTTTAAACACAATTCGATGTATATTGGCGGTGGATTAGATTACGGCCGCCATTTTAAATCGGCAGCCATAAATGGCACTTGTTTTCAAGATCAAATAGGATTTATCAAATTTAGATTTGTGCCTCTGTTAATGGATAAAGCCTTGCTCCACAAGATTTTTGTATCATTAAGAATTATACGCTAAAAGCTTTCAGGTAAATGGCATACGTGAAAATCTACCTCCCCACGTTGAAAACGCACGTCGTAAACCTCAAACGTGACGCGAAAGACTTGACTCACGTGACCTCCAGCGGTTAGAGTTTCGCGGTAAACTCGGATCTAAAACTTTCTATTAACGCGCGCGAAGCGCGCCAGCGGAGCACCATGGGTAAGAAAATGAAGTAATAGAGTAATTATGTATACGGATAAACTTAGCTAAACGTAGGTCTAGTTCACCCCAAATTAAAGCGCTAACGAAGAGAATTTTCGACCTCTTCTAATACACAGTCTCCCGGGACGAGCTACATTAGTCCGGTCAGTCGCGATTTACTTCCCCTCGGTTCGCAAGACAATTTTTAGGGCGCTGTGTGCGAACTGAAGTTTTTCGCCTACAAGCAATTTTACGTACCAGCGAATCAGCTTAATCAGCCTTTTTGTCTAATTCAAAAGGGCTGATCGTTTTCATATTTCCTGAATCGCCTTAGCGGAATCCCAGAGTCCTTGCATTTTATGGGCTATTTTATCTCAGTGAACAAAAAAAAAATAGACCTGAATTTCGATTCCCAGTAGGGAATGCGTGTCTGCATTACTTTCGTGAAAGTTTAAGAAACTAAATTAAGACATGGAGTTTATCACTTAATGTAGAAAATCATTCTAAAGCAAAAAAGACTCACCTGGCGTTTCATTTTTTGAATTGACCCGAAAATCATGGCACTAAGGACTACTGCAATGACCACGAACGCCGAGATGATGACTGGCGCAATAGGTTTGCCTTTACCCAGAACTTCACGGCGATACGTTAAAACAGAAGCATCTTTTTGAAGATCGACATCACAATTAAGACACGACAAAACAGCACAGCTAAACCCGGCCAACCACTCAACAAGGACTATAATGATGGCTTTTTCATTCGTTTTCCAGGTGAAATATTTTAAGTCAAATGTTACCGCCAGAAACATATTTACGAGTAGCACCAACATGGAAACGACATTTACAGAGGTAAAGAGTGAGAATGAGGAAAGCGAAATAATCGTTAACGTCTTTCCTGTAAACCAGTTAACTTTCAGGACCGCGTAAAGCAAGTACATGGGTATGTTGATGAACGCGTTGAAAAAATCAGCCAACGCCAGATTAGCAATCAGAATGTTTGGAAAGGTACGAAGATTCCTAAACCGAGCAATGATACCAAGAACAACTCCATTACCAAGTACTGCAAATAAGGCCAGGAAGGACATAAAAGCAAGCACGAAAATTGTCATGAACAATGAATCTTCGACTTCCATGATTTTTCTGGCGCGTTACCCTCATTAAAGCCATATAAGTTACATAATCACTGCATCAAGGCATTCTATGTACAGCTGACTTTAAGGATTAAGTCCACAAACATCGACAAAGTTGCTTTGCATATTCACCATATGATGACCTTGACAATTTTTATACATTTTCAGCCGTCCCGAAAAAACCCCGTACTTTTGAAGTGGGAAGACGTTTTATTGATGATCAACACTGTCGGATATATGCCAGCATACCATCATATGTACGGACCAGTTCAGTTTTCCCTTTTACTTCACGAAAGGCGACTAAAACGCGCGCGGAAAATGTTCACTTCTCTTCGATGTAGCGTAAAAAGAGGCGATTGTATATCAGCTTTCATTATCAACCTTCAAACGGTAAAATGGTAACAGACAATAATGAAAACAAGGCGATAATGATAAACGTTTTGAGTCGGAATTAACCGTTTTAAATCAGTTTCCTTTTTGTGTTGTATAAGTCCGGTAAATAAATCCAACAGAATAAAAATTATATTTTTTGTCATCATGCAATGGTCTTTTAAAGTGGCCAAAAAACCGTGAAATGTAATGTTTTTAAGAAACGATTAAAAGTGATAATTTTAGGACTTTTGTACCCAGGAAAAAATGTTGGTACCACAAAATGCTGAAATGGCCAAATTTTAACTGTTACTGATAGCTATACCTATTACGATCATGGAAAAGACCGAGATCCTTCATCTTTCATTTTGCCTCACTAGAGTTCAGTACTTGATCAGACGTAAAATTTCCTTTCTCGTGGTACCGCAGAGATTTATTTATATCCCATATCTAGTTGCCCCCGGTTCAACAGTTGGATATCGCTCTCCAGTGAATAAGTGTTTGGAAAACATAATAACGCTTTATCCGCGGTTTTTTTTACGCCTGATTTCAATGCAAACCGGGGCTGCACACACTGTAATATAAACTACACAAATTAAAACTTCACAAATGGGCTTTATTTGTCACATCGATAGTGAGTCAGTCGCAGTCGTAAGCGGCGCTGAAGTCGTTCAGCTCGATTGATAACGATTATTAGTACTTCCATTAACAGTATAAATATCTCCGTCGCTTATGATCTAGTGACTGACTATATTATTCGGAGTCAAAACAGCCCGGCGAAAGTTGAAAAAAGAAACCTAACACTTTCAATTCGTAACATCCTGCATTTTTATTGGTTTAGTTTTTACTAAACCTTTCGTTTTACGTTTCTTTAATTATCTCTGGCGATATGATAATAATTGCCTGTATGATTTATAAAAAGAATTCTGAGGAGATGTAAATTGTAAATGAAATGCAATTGAAATGTAATTTAGAGTGGCTTAAGGTAATGTTCCGGGTTTAAGTACAACTGTAAGAAAAGCTAAGAAATAATAATAAGAAGAACATTTTTATGGCGCCTATTTAGTAATGATCTAGGCGCTTAACAAAGTGAAAGAATTAGAATTTAAAAAAAAAAAATATTGATTAAAATAAATTTAAATAAAACACATATAAAATGCAATAAATCTGCCTAATGACTAAAATAATAGTTCTTTAAAAGGTAGGTTTTAAGTTTATGCTTAAAAAGACTTAGATGAGCGTATGTCGTCAGCTAGTTTGTTCCAAAGTTCAGGGGTTGAGACAGCGAATGCTCTAGATCAATAGGTCTTAAGGTGAAAGCTGTTATTCAGACTGAGCGTAAAAGATGACGCGATCTAGACAGTAAGTAGCGGGTGATTTGGTCTTGAATATAGGGTGGGGATTGCTGATGCAGAACCTTGAAGGTAAGTAGAAGAATCTTGAATTTAATTGTTCAGAAACAGGTAGCCAGTGAAGATCGAGGAGAATCGGAGTGACGTGATCACACTTCCAAGAGCGTGTAATCAGTCTGATAGCTGTATTCTGCACCGATTGAAGCCTTTTGATGACGTTTTTAGGGACATTGTATAGTAGAGAATTGTAGTGATCGAGTTTGGAAGTTACAAAGGCGTGAATAAGAATCTCAGTAGTTTGCTTTGATAAGTGTTTCCTTATGCGGGAAATGGTGCAAAGATGATAAAAGGTAGATTTACAGACATTGACATGGGAAAGCATTGACAAAGTGGCATCGAGGATAGCGCCAATATTTCTTGCATGTGAAGAGGACTTAATTATGTCAGTTCCAAAGCGAAGCGGGATAGAGATTGCTGTGGATTATAATTTGAGAATAAGTAGAGAAGCTCGGTCTTGTCTTTGTTTAGGGTCTTGCTCGGTCTTGTCTTTTTTTAAAGAAGCGATGAGATATTTCTGAGGTAGCGGTAACGTCGAGCGGTAACGTCGAGCGAGTTGCGAGCGGTAACTCTCTCTAATATCATGACAAATAGTGAACAAAAATTGAGAAAAGCAAACAAAGAACTCAAGGACGAAGTAGCGGAGCTTAAAGTGAAGCTAGAAAAGGTTTTGAAAGAGTTAAGTGAACGAACTGAAGAATGCAATCTAATTGTCGGTAATGGCGTCGAAGTGTTGTCACCAGACAAAACCAAATCAGTGGAGTTTGTTTCGGACCAGTATGATGATTTAATTGCTTTCAAAGTAAGTGCCAGTAAAGAGCTTGAAGAAATTAGGGCAAGACTCGATAAGATATCTGAGACCTGCGACCGCATCCAGAAATCGCTAGATGCTTTTGAACTGTACAGCTACCAATTCAACATCAAGATAGTCGGAATGCCGATGGTTGCTGAACGTGAACACCCTGAGCAAACTGCAAATCTATGCCTACAGTTATTTTCAGCCTTGGGAGTAAAGGGAGTGTCGATCCAGGATATTGATACGGCCCACCGAGTGCCGTCTATGAAGCCGTCAAATCGACTCAATGCAATCGTTTGTAAGTTTGTAGGAAGGCTTGCTAAAGACTAAGTAATGGCGGCCAGGAAGACAGTTGGTGGCCTCAAGGCCGAAGAACTTGGATTTGCAGCTGATATCAATGTCACGTACCTTAATATCTATGATCACTTAACGCCACGGTTACAAGCCTTATATCATGAAGCAAAGAAAGTGAAAGAGGCTAAGAAGTACAAATTTTGTTGGGCGAAAAATGGCTTTGTGTATCTTCGCAAGTCTGAAGAATCCACAATTTACAAATTCGCCGACCTTTCTGAGCTTAACAAGAAATTTAGCACGCCCTCAGAAGCTGGAGTGAACGATCACCTACAGAGCTAAGTACTCAAGTACTTTTTATATTCTGTCATTACGAAGTAATCAAGTTTGACTATTGAAATGCCTACAAAGACCAGTACTAAGCAACAACAGAAGTTAAATAAATCTCTGTTAAAAGATTTACCGTACTTTAATTTCAGAGGTAACTTAGCCCTTGCCCATGGCCAATTTAATAATTCAGTTAATAGTGAGCTCCCGACTAAACGAGATCTAGATAATCTCCATAGTTTATATGATCTGGATTTGTTTAATTTGAATATGGCCTTTGATACCAACCAAACTGATAACGATGCTTTAATGAGCCAATGTATTAGAAGCCGATATTTTTCTCCACACAGTCTTAAGCAGTTTACTAATAATCTTACGCAGGATCAAATTGAATCTAGTCTCTCAATTTTTCACAATAATATTAGAAGCCTTAATCGTAACCTCGAAAATCTAGTGACTCATTATTTACAAGAAATAGGTATTCACTTCAATATAATTGGTGTCACGGAAACTAAAATCACCAATTCTAATGAGAATACAGGCCTTCCAAACATACCCGGTTACGTTTTTGAACACGTCCCAACACCTCTAGCATGTGGTGGTGTAGGCCTCTTTGTCGATGAAACACTTAATTATTCAGTTTTAGAAAAAACTTCCACCGAATCTTTTCAGGCATTGTGGATAGAAATTTCTTTTGTTAAGAAGAAAAACGTAATCTGTGGAGTCTTATACCGTCAACATAATTCTCCAGAGAGCTTTCTTAAATACTTGGAAGAGACTATCGACAAATTTACTTCGACAGGGAGGAATTTATGTCACTTAGGTGATTTTAATTTATGTCTTCAAAAAATCGAAACTTGTAATTACAGTCGCGACTTCTTACTGGCTCTTCAAAGTTGTTATCTCCTTCCAACTATTGACAAACCAACACGTGTTCACAAAAATTCTGCAAGCTTAATCGATAACATTTTTGTGAACAATCCTGAGCAGGTGCTAATCAGCGGTAATCTCATTACTGATGTCAGCGATCATTATTCGCAGTTTTGTATTTTGACATCAACAAGAGATAAGATTAAACGAAAGCAAATTAAAAAACGCGATCTTTCGCATTTCAATCCCGATAATCTTAACAGTGACCTTGCTACGATCGACTGGAGTTGCATCATTAAAACGCACGCAAATAGACGAGCTATTTTCAACTTTCTATAGAAATTTTAATAAAATATAAATAAACATGCACCGATTAAAACCCTTTCTCGACGTAGGATTAAACAATTTTCTAAGCCTTGGATTACAAAAGGTATAAGAACGTCAATCAAAGAAAAAAACAGACTGTACCAAATTGGCGATCTGGAAAAGTATAAATATTATCGAAATAAAATTTGCAGTCTTATACGTCTGAGTAAGAAACACTATTACTGCGCCTTTTTTAATAACAATTTAAGTAATATGAAAAAAACATGGCAAGGCATAAATGAATTATTAAATCGCTGCAAAAGAAAGTGTAAATCTGTTAGTAAATTAAAAGACCCAGATAACAACAATAGCCTTACTAGTGATTCCTCGCGTATACCTAATATCTTAAATAAACATTTTTCAAATGTTGGCAACATCTTAGCAAGCAAACTACCACCGGCAGAGCGTCCCTTCATAGACTACCTAAGAAACTCCAGTTCGCCAGAAGTTTCGTTTTTCTTCAGACCTGTAACTCCATCCGAAATTCAATTTCAAATTTTATCTATACCAAACAGCAAATCGCATGGCTTATACTCCTGTCCTACTCAACTTCTTAAATACTCAAGCGAAGTCATATCTCCAGTTCTTTCAGATATTCTCAATACATCTGTCTCTCTTGGGGCTTACCCCCAAAAACTTATCTAAAATTATACCTATCTTCAAAGCTGACGACGAGACCGACACTTCTAATTATAGGCCAATTTGATTATTATCAAATTTCAATAGAATCTTCGAAAAAATTATGTACGACAGAATGAGAGACTTTATTGAAAAGCACAGCCTATTATATTCGTCTCAATATGGTTTTCGTCAAGCTCACTCAACCCAACATGCTATCCTTGATATGGTAGAAACTATACAAACCAATATGGACAAAAAACTCTTTTCATGTGGTGTTTTTATTGACTTAAAAAAAGCCTTTGACACTGTGAATCATACTATTTTACTTGATAAACTAAATTATTATGGCTTCCGTGGAATTGTCAATCAATGGTTTTCCTCTTATTTATCAAATCGCACACAAAGCACTGAAATCGGCTCTCATATATCTAGTAAACTAAATATCAATTGCGGCGTACCCCAAGGTTCTGTCCTAGGTCCACTTCTCTTCTTGCGTTATATAAATGACATGCAATATTGTTCGAGCAAACTCCAATTTTTCCTTTTTGCTGATAACACTAATGCTCTTTATGCTCGTAAAGATTTAAAGACACTGGAACTAACAGTAAATGCAGAATTACACAACTTGTATAACTGGCTGACTTCAAACAAACTTTCCCTGAATATTAAAAAGTCAAACTATGTAATTTTTCGTCCATACCAAAAAAAACTCAACTATGATCCCCAGGTCAATATTTTTGACAATGAAAGCAATAAAAAGGTTACCCTTGAACGCAAAAACTTTATTAAATATCTTGGACTGTTAATTGATGAAAATCTATCTTGGAAGACCCATATTCACTCTGTTGCAAATAAAATAAGTAAAACAGTTGGGCTAATTGCGAGATTAAGGCATATTGTTCCCACTTGCACCCTCTTAAATATTTATCAGTCACTTATTACACCTTATCTAACTTATGGTCTTATCTCTTGGGGCAACGCGAGTAAAACTTTCCTTGACCAAATTCTTGTCCTTCAAAAACGCGCACTGCGTTTAATATATTTTGCTGAAACAAACGACCACGCAATACCTTTTTTTGTCAATGCAAAAATTCTACCTTTACAGTCTCTATATTATGAATCCGTTTGTAGTCTTATGTATGATGTAAATAAAAACACTGCTCCGGTTAATATTTCGAAACTCTTCTCTCGAATTTCTAGTGTTCATACTTACAACACACGTGCCTCAACCTCTGAACATTTTTATACTAAAGAATCTCGACTCAATGTCAAACGAAATGCTTTTTCGCGGGTTGGGGTCAAAATTTTGAATGGGATACCTCAAATTCTTAAAGAAAGACCGAAAAAAGCTTTTAAAAGATCACTAAAAGAAATGCTACTCGATTTCCTTGAAACTGAAGACTCATATATTGATGTGGATACGATCATCGTGAAAATGAAAAAGTAATTCTCTTGTCCGTTATTTTCATTGTATTTTATTTTTAAAATTTCACCTTAATTATTGTCCTTGCATTTAAGTAGAACGTATCTATTTAATGTAAAATGTACATACTTATATAACGCCTAATTTCTTTGTATTTGTTTAGTTTGTTGTAAATTATGTAGCCTCGAATAGCCTCGCTAACTGCATGCCAGTCCCAATGTATCTCTTGCTATATTTTCAAATTTAAATAAAAGTTGAAAAGTTGAAAGTTGAAGTTTAGTTATAGTCTGCCGTTGGAGATCCACTTATCAATATCGCACAGGCATTCCTCAATCTTAGTGATACTGTTTGTCAATTCCTTAGCGTTGTTTGAAGAGAAAGAAGTATATAATTGAGAGTCTTCTGCATAAAAATGAAATTGCAATTCATGGAATCGTAGAACGTCGGTCAGTGGTGCTGTGCAGAGTACATACAAAATCGGTCCAAGTACAGAACCTTGAGGTACACCACACTTGAGCTCGCGTGACTGTGATTTACATCCTTCGATTAACGCAAATAGTGTTCGATTAGTAAGGTAGGAGCGAAACCATTCAAGAGCTGTGCCAGAGATAGGGTATTTAGACTGCAATCTTGTAAGGAGGATATCGTGATCCACAAAATGATCCAATTGAGTTTGTTCAAACAAAGTTCATAAGGTGGCTATTGGGAGTTAACAAATTCTGTAGCTCAAATGCGTGCAGATCGGAGGTAGGCCGTTTCCCAATGCGAACGAAGACAAAGTGCAGAGCCATTAAATATTGGCTGAAATTTTGTGAGCCGGAGCACCAAAATAAACTCTCTGGAATAGCATTTACAGACCAAATTGGTCAAGATAAAAAGGAACTTTGGTCAAGCAAATTAAAACGACTGTTAAATCTCGCAGGTCTTGGCGACATATGGTCAGCGAAAACTAACACTCCCGCAAGCATGAACTATATACGACAGAGACTCTTAGACATAGAACAGCAAACATGGATTAGCGAAATACACAATGATGAACGAAAGGACCCGCATCAAAAAAACAAACTGAGAACTTTTAGGAAATTTAAACTTACCCATGACTACGAAAATTACCTCACGAATGTAAGAAACATCAATCATAGAGTAGCAATCACAAAGCTAAGATTAAGCAACCACAAACTAGCAATTGAAACTGGACGATACGTTAAACCCTATCAACCACCAGACCAAAGAATCTGTCCATTATGTAAAACTGGATTAGAAGACGAGGAGCATTTTTTGATGAATTGCATAGCCTATAGGGATCCTAGGAGAGAGCTGTTCAATACGCTAAAAAAGGAGACTAATCTTATTCTTGACTCTATGACTCCAAGCTCTGCCTTTACAACGTTGATAAGTATGAAGCAAGGAGAGAAAACGCAAAAAATTGTGGCTAAATACGTATATGATCGCTTCCGCGAAAGAGATAGACGCGTTAAATATAACCTTGTTTAATAGTTGTATAAATTTTACAAATGTACACCTCTGTAATTATTGCACTAAAATCTTTGTTATCGTTGTAAACACATGTGTCTGTAGGCGCTCTGTTGATAATAAAGCACTTATCCTTTCCTTTCTTTCCACATGATCAGTGTCGAAGGCAGCAGACAAGTCTAACAGTAGAAGCATGACACAGTGACGTTTATCAATAGCAACCAAAATGTCATTTTGAACGCACACAAGGGCGGTTTCACAACTGTGGAAAGGTTTATATGCAGCGGTAGCGGCTCATTTAGCTGGTTAGCTTCTAAATATGTTTGAAGACGTACTGCGACGACTTTTTCAATAATTTTTGAGATCACCGGCTTGAGGTTTGAAATAGGTCTGTAGTTTGCAAGAATTTCGTGATCTAAGTTGGCTTTCTTGCGTAGTAGAGATAGAACAGCAGTTTCAAAGAAGACAACTCACCTTAGTTGGACCTGCCAGAGCTCTGTGATCAATATCATTCTGTTCTTTCTTCGATTTTGGGTAGTGAAGAGGAGCAAATGTCACTACATAAACTGTCTGAATCAATGTTGCATAGTTTACGAGTCATAACAGTGAGTTTCGCGTTAGGTGGTTTCTTAACAGCCAGGCTGCACTGAACTGCAAAATGATCAGAAATGACAGGATCGTGAACTGATAAATTTGAGACAGATGTTTCACCTGATCTTGTGATAATAAGATCTAGTACATTAAATGTTCTTGTGTGTTAGAGATATCCAGATTAAAACAATTTAAGAGATCCAGGAATTGACTTGCAGTGCTGTCAGATGGATCATTAACATGGAAATTGAAATCTCCATTTAAGAGTAAATTTTCAGGAGAGGACATTAGGCGTTCCAGTAGCATGGAAGATTCATCAAAAAAAGCAGCATGCGTGAGACCATGATTCTTCAAAGAAATAGGAGGACGGTAAACAATAATAATACGCATATTTATTTTTTCTCACGCTCGTCAGCCGGGCAAGTAAGCCTGATGGCATACTTGCCCGATTACAATTTGGGTTGCCCGGAGAAAGGTATGGCTGCATATGATCACAAACTGATTTTAACATGATTTTGTTTGTCTTAGCTACAAAAATTACTTTTAGAATTATAATTTTCTGTTAAAGAAGGAGGAAAAAGTGAAGAATGGCTGTGTTTTATAAGTAAACGAGGCCTTATTTTATTATTTCAGTTTTATTTTTCATTTATTTTAGACTTTTTTCGTTTATTTCTCTTATGGTTTTAAAGTCGGTACGTTTGATATTGCCTCTACACAACAAATCTGAAGCATGCAATGTAAGCGATTCGTACACACATTTAAATCCAGCCAATCAGGCATCGGTTTGCTAAACTAAGTAAATTGCTTTCTCTCTACGTTTTTCATTGAATATTTGAGTTATTCTCTATTTAGTAGATTAAATCATTGATCAGTCCTACTGTAGCACAGAAAATCCGGCACAAAACAACTCAGCCGATACGAGAGGGCTCTGTGTATAACATTAGGAGAATCATCTCTCTTATCCTAGTGGGCCAAAAAAGGGAAATAGACAACGTTTTATCAAATCAAATTTCCAATTATAGAAAATATTAAGTAAATCAGTTCATGATATACTACGCAAAAGAAGCGCCAATTGGTTGCGCGCACTGATTAACTAGTTAGGAGGCAGGCATTTTGAAAATGGTAACCACTGACTGCCGCCGCCCGATTAGATCAGTTGGGAGAGCAACGGTTTACCGAGAGGGAGGTCGTTGGTTCAAACCCCGGCCGGACCGTGAGATCATGCTGACTGTAATTTGACGCCTTGTCTCAGTTAAGATGATCGCGTCATTGGGCGTTGATGTTAAGCCGTTGGCCTTGTCTCCTTCATCATTCTTTCTTTGGTCAAATCAAAGGGGACGTAAAACAACCCACACTCCTTTTGGAAAAGAGTGGCAGAAGTTTCCCAAGTGGTGTGGTCTACCTTTCACGTATGACGCATCATTTATATCATGGGCCATGGGCAGGTTACAGTATAAGCTCATAAATAGACCGATAGCGGGCTGCCACTGGCTTAGCGCCATTGTATTCTGACGTCCAAGCCTAATGTTAATAATGTAAAGAGGGTACGTTTTGTCATTCTCTAATCCACGACATTTCATTACATTACCACGTGGACACCGTATTTACCTTACAGCTGGCGGTCATTCAGAAACGGGAAATTAAAAATCCTCTAAAACTACTGTAGCTTTCTTGTTTATCTCTTCCTTGACTGGACATTTTGGATTGCAATTTTCTTTTCCAGCCATAGTTCATTCCCTTTTTGAAACGCTTTGTTTTATTTATTCTTATTTTTTAAAGCCATTCTATATCTTGCCGGCACCACCTGAGAGGAAGTGTTCAAAATGCTTTTCTAAGGAGATGCTACAAGCCGTGTTCAAAACCCTTAGCTTTTATATGTCGCTTTTGGTAAATTTTCTTTAAGTATTTCATTAGATTTCGTGACAAACATGAAAGAGTGCGCCATTTTCTTCATATGTCCCCGAATACTCCACAAATAGCTTTAGGCAAGTGCCTGGGAAAAGCCGGGACGTTACGCCTTCCACTGCTAATGCCGTACCGCTGTATTGCCCCAGGAGAGAAAGATATCATGGACTTTCCGCTGATTTATAACCCTTCGAACGCTCCTCAAGGTAACTGGTATTGCTCGTATGAGCTATTATTGTGTGACAAACATGGAAGAGCGCGCCATTTTCTTCATATATCTCCGCAAGTGCGAAAAATCATCCATAACAGATTTTGACGGGGCTCTGGAATCATAATCGGCTTATGTACCAGTCCATTTCAAAACCGCCCAAATCACCCCACCCCGAAGGGCAATCCCTTAGGTGAAATTCCCCGAAATTTCAGCAGAAAATGGTCAAATGCCGTTCATAAACCGTTTATTCAAATGTAAACTTCCTACTAAACTCAACCGTATTATCTAAAGTCTCCGAAAGCTGTCGTACGAAGGTTTGTTCATTTCAATAAAATTGTTCATTCCAGAAAGCTCACATTTAACTGGCTTTTCGAAAGGTTCACAAAATGCTCCAACAAAACAGTGAATATAGGAGCTATGACCCGGCCGTGAACGCGGTGCGCAGTCATGCTGAATGCGGAAACAATAACAGAATCCTTTTGCTTGCGATGCTGACCAGCGTTTTGACACGAAAGTCAAATGCCCGACTGGGTGGGCCTCACTTTTGTCAAATTCCCCACTGTACGGAGCAAATCCCCGGGGTATGCCCGGTGGAATGGGCGGTTTTGGAAATGACTGGTACATTACCAAAAAGGATTTTCAGTGCTCCCAGGTGTTGCTTTTCGGGAATGTGCATGCTTCGTCGCCAGGCCCAAGAAGGTAGCCGATTTTGAATACCTTCAATCGAGAATATTCAGTCTCCTTGCATCTACCTCGATTGAACACACCCTGCACTGCATTAATTCCCTTCCTACCGTACAACAAACATTTTCTCATTGTAACTTCAATCATTTTTTAACTTCTCTCTGATCTACTTTCAGAGAAGCTTTAAAAATAAATACTTTACTTTCTCGTGAAATTCCAATCCTTTTATTAACCTTTTACCGAAAAAGGCACCCCTTAGCGGGCGGAACTTCCTCGATAGTCCATTATAGGGAATATCCCTCGGACCAATGGGACTTTTTTGTAAAAACTCAACTTACGATTCACCTCAAACGCGAATGTTAGGTATATTACAAAACTAAACAAAATATCACTCCAAAAACCCAACGAAACGACAACTTCTCTAGAGATGATGTAAGCAGCAGACTGACGTTTGGCTTGTGAATTTCTCAGACTAAAGACTGAAATGTTTTTTCTGAACTCTTCATGACACGAGCAGTGTTTTACCTACCAAGAACACATGCAGGCGGCTAAGGTTGGATCATTCAGTAATAAGTAAAATGGTTGGTGCCAAATCATCCTTTGATGTTGGAGTCTCTGCTACTTTCTCCTTCGGTGGACCACGGTTGATTTGAGACGTCGTTTACAAAGGTAAAGAGTGAGAGTGAGGAAAGGGAAATAATCGCTAACGTCTTTCCTGTAAACCAGTTAACTTTCAGGACCGCCTAAAGCAAGCACATGGGAATGTTGATGAACGCGTTGAAAAAATCAGCCAACGCCCACAAGGCAACCCAATAAACTTTTCTGGTCAGAATTTGCCATTTTAGTTCAAGCTCCTTTTTTTGTGTTGTGTGCCTGGTAACTAAATCTTAAAGAAAAAAAAATTATATCTTTTTCTCATCATGCAATTTTCCTAAGCGGCAAAAACTGCGGTGCATATAATGGTTTTAAGAAACTTGAAAACTATTTTAAAATTACAGTTTTTTTAGATTTTTGTCCCCAGGAAAAATAATAGGTTGCTATCACAAAATGATGAAAAGGCCAAATTTGAACTATTATAACCGTACTTACTACGACCGAGATCCGTTATCTCTCATATTCTCTCAATGGGGTTCAGTTTCAGCTGTCGAGTAGTTCAGTCAGATTTCCTTATACGGCACAGACTTATTCATTTGTACTATACTGTCTCGGTTCAAAAGTTGGATATCGCTCTCCAGTGACTTACAAGTGTTAGTAAAACACAATAACCCTTTTCCAGATAGTGATTTTAACCGGTGAGTAGTTTTTTACTCCTGATTTCATTCAAAACAGGGGCTGCACACAGAAACTTCACAAATGGGCTTTATTTGTTACTGACATCCGCTAGCAACGCAGTCCGAGTCGTAAGCGGCGAGTCTTCAGCTCGATTGATACGGATTAATGTTTCCATTAACGCAATAAATATCTCCGTCGCTCATGATCCAGTGAAAATTTTATATATCAGTCCGAGTCAAAGCAGATCAAAGCAGCCGAACGCTGAGAGTAATAACACTTCACACATACATTTATGCGTAACATCAGGCATTTTTATTAGTTCGGTTTTTAATAAACTTTTTCTCCGTCTCATCAATAATCCGGAGTAAATCTTTAGCGTTATGATAACAATTGCCTGCATGAATTATAAAAGGACTTCAAATCTGAGGTCTTCACTCTGGACGTTAATTGGAATGTTTAATTCTAGAGGCCTTAAGGTGATGTTTTGTAAATTTCATTGCATATGATTCACGCAGAACTGATTTTAAAATGATTCTTTTTTTTTCTCTTAGTTAAGAAAAGAGTTACTTTTAGAATTATAATGCTCTTTCAAAGAAGGTGAAAAAGTGAGTAGTAGCGTTGTTGTATGCGTAATAGAGGCCGTATATTATTATTTCAGTTTCCTTAATTAAAAGTATTTTTTCTTTTGTTCATTTTTTGTTGTTTCTTTAATTTACGATTTGAAGGTCGGTACTTTTGAAACTGTGCGTCCACACAACAAAATCAAAAAATACAATTTAACAGATTCGTACGCAAATTTAGATCTAACCATCTCGGGCATCAGTTTAGCTAAATTTAAAAAATCGGACGGGGCTTTGTAGGACTCCTAGCCTGTGAACGCGAACGTCGCGAGTGGGGGACACTCTATGAAGTCTTATACGGGGTGGCTCCGCCACGGGACGGACGTACTCCCGACTGTGCATTACGCTTTTCAGAAAAGCACATGTTTCGTCACGAAGCCCAAACCCTTAGCCTTTTCCATCGAAAATATTTTCTATTGCATATACCTGCAGTGAAAACACGATGCACTCCATCTCCTTCCTGCCGTCAATCACTGCAAACGGTAATCTCTTAAAACAATAAGATGGATAATTGCCGTTTGTTGCCTCTCTTCAGGCTCCAAAATACTTTCAAAGACGTTTTAAAATACGTAACCGGTAAGTTTTCTTTCTCGTGAAGTATCTACCCTTTTAGAAAACCTTTTCCCCCAAAAAAGGTATCCCTCTAAGCTACGAAACTACGAAACTAAACTAAACTAAGAAGCTAAACTAAGTATCACGTCAAATAAACCCAATGAAACGACAGTAACAAAAGCCTTTGCTAAAGTGGTTTTATTTAGTTACAGAAACGGAGAGATCTTAGTCTATCTCCTTCGTCTTAACATCTCTAGAAATTATGTACGCGGCAGACTTATTTTTTGCTTGAGAAAATCTCAGACCACAGATTGAAGTATATGTTTTGAAGTCTTAATAACATGAGCAGTGTTTTACCTGCCAAGAACACCAGTCAAAGGTTGGATTATTCAGTAATGATGACAATGGGCGTTGCCAATTCACCCTTTGATGTTGGGGTCTCTGTTACTTTCTCCCTCAGTGAATCATGGATAGGATGTACCTCAACAATGACCTCCTGTCGGGAGTAATCTGCGTCGGGTGTTGGTCGTTCTTTTCTGAGGAATTTTCCTGTATAGTTTTCGTTATCTAGCGATTTTGACGGCGGGCTTACTATCTGAACTTGTGGCTTGTCTTGTACTGTAAAGGGAATGACTTTTTTTCTAGCAGCACGCCTCCCCAATTTTTCGTCCATATTTTCACTGCTTTTCTTTTGTTCAAACCGTTGTACAATCTGACCCATTCTTCCATTGCAGCAGTTGGAATTACGAACCCACTGGAAAAGCGGTGAGCAGGACGTAACTTCGAATCTCTCCTGGTCAGGTTCGCGCGCGATGTTGTCACCTCGTGCATTCCGATTTGGAATAATCTCTCTGGCTCGTTGCTCCTGTTTAATTTCTTGGAAAGCTGTTTTTCCGCACGGATCATTAAGAAGCTGTCTCAGTGCGTATCGAAACCTTCTGGCTCTGAAACAATAGATGACAGGATTGATCCCGCTGGATATGAGCACGCTGGCACGTATTAAGTGACCATGCCAAGCGATGTCAGTGGCATAAAAATTGGACCGAACCCAGACTCTAATGCAGACAGGCGGGATGTAGCACCCAAGGAATGCAAAGATAATAATGATTATTATTTTGGCTGCTTTGATATCCTGTTGCAGTCTGGTCTCAGCGTGCAGTTGAGGCAAGTTTAGCAGCTTCCTCTAGAAATGAACAAATTACCATTTTAAAATATATTTATAGGATGTGAATGGTACAAATTCGGCCATAGAGCAATCTTGTATAATGATAAGCCTAGCTAAACGTAGGTCTTCACGCCAATTTAAAGTGCCAAACGAAGAGAATTTTCGACCTCTTCTAATACAGAGTCTCTCGTTTGTGACGAACTACATTAGGTTAGTCGTGATTTACTTCCCCTTGGTTTGCGCGCAAGACAATTTTTAGGGCGCTGTGTGCGAACTGGATTTTTTTGCCTACAAGCAATTTTACTTGTATAGCGAATCAGCTGAATCAGCCTTTTTGACTAATTCAAAGGGCTGATCATTTTCAGATTTCCTGAATCGCCTAAGCGGAATCCCAGAGTCCATGCATTTTATGGGCGGATTTCATCTACGGGATGCGTATCTGCATTATTTTCGTAAAAGTTCAAGAAACTAAATTAAGACATTTAACATTTGGGTTTATCACCCAATGTAGAAAATCATTCTAAAGCAAGAAAATACTCACCTGGCGTTTCTTTTTTTGAATTGACCGGAAAATCATGGCACTAAGGACTACTGCAATGACCACGAACGCCGAGATGATGACTGGCGCAATAGGTTTGCCTTTATCCGAAACTTCACGGCGATACGTTGAAACAGAAGCCTCTTTTTGAAGGTCGACATCACAATTAAGACACAACAAAACAGCACAGATAAACCCGACCAACCACTCAACAAGGACTATCTTGAAGGCTTTTTTATTCGTTTTCCAGGTGAAATATTTTAAGTCAAATTTTATCGCCAGAAACATATTTACGAGTAGCACCAACATGGAAACGACATTTACAAAGGTAAAGAGTGAGAGTAAGGAAAGTGAAATAATCGCTAACGTCTTCCCTGTAAACCACTTAACTTTCAGGACCGCGTAAAGCAAGTACACGGGTGTGTTGATGAACGCGTTGAAAAAATCAGCCAACGCCAGATTAGCAATCAGAATGTTTGGAAAGGTGCGGAGCTCCTTAAACCGAGCAATGATACCAAGAACAAGTCCATTTCCAAGTAC
>NC_133201.1:51300575-51328075 GCF_958299795.1 Porites lutea | reverse complement strand
TCATGGAACGAAATAGCAAACAATTTAAATGTCTCTGATCATCCTACGTTTAAAGTATCAAAGAGAAGTGTCAGAGACAGGTTGACATTACTTCAACAAAAGTACAAAGCGAAAATGAGAATGGAGGAAGCTGCCCCTGGGATAGACTGTCAGGAAACAAAGCTAGACAAAGCGTTAGAAGAAATCATAGAAAAAGAGAAAGCGGCCACAGATGCGAGAAGCCTGCGGGATGACAACAAGAAAACTGAAAAGGCAGCAGCAGAGAAGCACCGCAACCGAGCGGTTGAGCGTTTGGGTGAAACCAAGAAAAGGAATGCTGAGAAACAAGACGAAAAAGCCCAGACGGCGAAGAAAGGAAGAAGATCGACATCGGAAGTGGTACAATTTCTGAAAGAAAAGTCAGAAAGAGAGAGTGTGCTGAGAAAGGAGGATTTGGAGTTGAGACGAAGGGAGCTGAGTCAGAAGGAGCATATGATGAAAATGCTAGCACAACAACAGCAGCAGCAGCAGACTCAGCTTATGCTTTGTTTGCTTGCAAAGGGCCAAAATAAGAACAGTTAGGTATTCGCTATTTTCTCCATCCAAGTGTTGGTTTTTCCAATGTTGTTGTTACTGAAAGTTTTACCGTGAAAAAGTGCTGAGGCAGCATGCATATTTTCCAGACATGCAATAATGCACTGTTTGTATTTGAAGGTACATTTTGGGACCTGCAAAGTTCTAATTGATTAGTGTTGTTGCAAAACCTTAAAATAATTGATTAAATTCAAGAGTCATGTTTCAAAGTTTTAAGTGTATTTTATGTGCATTTCTGTACATCTTGTCTGGCTGGCTACAATCTTCAGTGTTGTATTTGAAGCTACAACATTTAATAGTGATTGCCCCCGCAGGGATTTCGCCCAGAGGCAAAATCCCTTGGAGGCACCCTAGTAACTCGCGCGTATATTAAGGACAGTACTTACAGTTCAAATATACAGTCAGTATACTAGAAAAAATCTCGATTTGCTCGAACTGCGGCCGCGAGGAATCGGTAGGTAATGATGACGTTTCTATTGTTTCCGCCAGCAAGTACGAAATGGTTAGGATGACGTAAAGACAGAAAATCCCGAAGGGACCGCGCAGGTAGATTTGTGACATTTATTGTGCAGTCATACTCTGATACTCTTTTGCGTTACGCAGTGACATTCTGTGGAGCAGAAAGTTATGGACCAAAAGACACTCGTTAAGCGCAGGGGAGGTTATAAGGTGCGTTTAACTGTGTATATATAAACACTTGGAGAGTTTGCCAGACACGAGTTCGCAAATCTTTGATTTACATTGGAAACCTTGCCAGACACTCTTTCTCTCTCTTTGACCGGAATAAGACTCAGCCCCAAACAAGCAAGACGAGTGAACAACGGCTAGCTTATCACTAGCAGACTGTGCTGACTTATTCCCTGCTCACAGATGTCCTTCCGTTATAAAGTTTCAAATAAGACTAGAATGCGCTAGCGTGAATCGATCAAACGTCCTTTTAATTTCTAAGGCTTAATTTCCGGCAAATAAAATGAACTGAATTTAAAAAGGGAAAGAGAAATAGCGAAAAATTCAACTTCTAATTAAATTTTTTCTTATGGTTTAGAATAACCTATTCTCGAAACTGAGAATGTTTTGATCAAAGCTATGTAAATCGAGCTGAAACTGTGCGTAGAACCTTGCGTTTCCTGTATTTATCTCACCTATTGTATGGAATATGTGTGAAAATCTTCATTATAAATCGGTATATTTCAAAGACACCCAGTCAAAGAGCTACACAACCAGCAAGAATACTATTGACCGACAATATACAGAACGGGGGCAGCTGTAGTGTCAACTATTACTAGTTAAATTTAAGCTTTGTGTTTCAAAGTTTCAAGTTTATTTTATGGTACAGTGTATGCCCATCTTGCCTGACTGGCTACAAAATGAAGCCTCCTGCATCGGTTGGAATTGGGGGGTTATCTGCCAAAGGGTCAGAAGATATGAAAAAATGTATCAGAAAGGGGTGGGTCAACATTTTTCCTCTTCCCCTCCCGTTCCTCTGGTAAATAATTAACTCCTAATTTTGTGATATGATTGGAACATTCGCCAGCAGGCTCCTGTCACCAGTTAATGCATCCCAGATGTTGTGCCTCTTGGCTGGAACTCAAGTTTAAACAAAACAATCTTATAAAGCAGTTTGTCATTTATAAATACACTCCTGTATCAAATTAACCTGCCTTCTCTTGATACACCCTGAAAGAAAAAAGCTACTCAAGAAACAATTCATTGCTATTCACAGGAAACTTTCATTATTGCACTGACATGTCATTCCTCTTTGATTACCGGTATATTATTCGAATTACTTTCAAGCAAAGTAATCTTGTAGTGTTGGCGGATCTAAGTTAAAGTATTGCGATGTCCGATTTGGATATAGGAATGTAAGAGCATTCCTGAGAATTGCACAAACGACATACATCTTTCCTACACTACTCAAACTAATTTTTAGATTCTTTTTAAAGTCCATAAACTTAAAATAATTGACAATGTCATTAAACGGCCATTCTACGGACTCTCGCACTGTACTCATAGACGGGTTGAAAGCAATCATTGGGGCAGTAAGGGCTCTATTTCGGAATAGCGTCTGTAAGTTAATTCTATGAGGGTATGCCGGATCGCCGTACAAGCAAAATGGATTGCCAGCTGGTGAATTTGCAAAGCGTTGCAGGTCTTGAAGAAGTCCTGAATCAGCTAGCATGCCAGTATCGTGTTTACGACCCCCTGAAACAGTAAAAGGAAGTAAAAAATACGTAAGGAACTAAAAATTCTTCTTGTACAGGTTCTCACATAAGCCTCTCACTCTTTACCCCTGACACTCTTCCAATATTTCTTGTTAAAAACATAGTGAAATTGAAATCGCCCACTTTCTCTTTGTACAAACACTCCCCGCAAAACTCACCCACTGGACCATATAGGTTACCGATTAAACCATTGGGTAGAGCCACACACTGGAATTTTAGAGCGTAAACCGTCTTATGGCCGTTGTAGATGACTCTTTGTTGCTCTCCTGGTCTGCATACGGGTCGAACGGTCCCATCAACGAACCCAAAACAATTATGTAAAGCAGCTCCTTTGTCGGAAATAACGTTACTGTAAATCTGTAATGCAGCTGGATTAAGCACATTGTGGTTCCACTGTGTTATGCGATGTCTGTGAGTGTTATATATAAAATCCAAGACGTCATTACTGACCATACTGAGAACTGGTACTGGCAGTCCGAATCCAGAAATCATGTCACTGTATCTGCAGGGATAACTTAATCTTCTAAGAAGAATACAGAGACCTTCCATTCCGTCAGCAACACTTCTTTAATAGCATCTGAAGCTATCGGGTATTTGAAGAACCTCTGAGAGAATTTGCAAGTCGTGCTTTCTAAATCTAAACTCTGCCAAGCGCTCGGCATCGTTCATCTCATCGAGGGAAAACCTGTCGTATTCCTCGTACGAGAAATTGGGATTTTTCGGCATAAATTGCTCGTGTAGTAGCAAAAACTCATCTTCATCTAGAATACCGTCCTCATAACTCAAGAGAAGTTGCTCTTGGACCTCGTGAAAAGAAGACATGATAAAATTATTGGACTGTTTCTCGATTTTCACGATAAACGAGCACTGTTTTGTTTACATGTCCTCGTCCACGTTCAAGTGCGCGCTTAACATTTTAGTTTTCCCGCCGTGAACGACGTCCTCGGCCTAGTCCCTCAGCAACTCTACTCGTCGTCGTCGTCCAATTCGTCGTCGTTGTTTAAGGTCCCTAGTATCGGATGAGGCAAACGTTATAAAATAAGCCATGCCATGCGGCCGGCTAGCACGATGAGCACTGCGCATCATGAACATTGTAGCTCATCGTAGCAGTGTTTGAAAGCAATTTTTAATAGCGCTTCATCATAAAACCCTTTCATTGTAATAGTAGCCACATAAAGTATAAGTATAAAGATTATTGTAAAAGAACAACGCAAAATTAAGCATAAACAGGAGCCCATCACTATGGCATAAATTTCAATTGCTTCCTTCCGAGTCGTTGTGTCGGGTGTTCCGCAAAACAAACGTTATTGATTCAACGCATAACGAAACCAGATATTAAACGGAACATTCAGGCAACAATTTATTTTTAAAAGATCAATTCTTAAACATTTACGCTCATACAGCAAAGATACAAGGAACATTCCATGTCAACCACATCGCTAAAACTCGCGACCTGTTGTCAGTACTTTCTGGTAAAAATACAACTACGGATCGGAGTCATAAATCGAATGCCTGTTAAAACGTTTCATGTTCGATGGATTCTTTCCTCAAACCTCACACGACTTCCTGTAGAACAAAAGATTGCTGGGTTTTCTCCTTTTGATTCCAGTCACTCGAGAGAGTAAATTGTTGCAGACAATCGGAATTCATGTCGTAGATCAGCTTCACTCGCCGCTGCGTCTTATTTAATAGTAGTCCAGGGCTGTATCAAGGAAACCCTTTTCAACTTTCTTTACATATTTAACGTTTAAGAACTATTCGGAAAAGGTAGATTGTTGACTGGAGAACTTAATAGACAGAAATGAAAGCCAGATGACCACATTACACGCTACACTTGTCAGTGTAGGAACACTGACAACAACGAACATGGCTTCGTGCACTTCTCCTCAATGACTTCGAATTTTCTCGACAATGCTTGCACAAAAATACAAAATAATTGGCATTTAAAACTTTTAAAATGGTTTCCAAATAGCTCTTGAATACTGACATTATGGCTTTCTCGGGCGTTTCAGGGTCGATGGAAGAGGATTTCTTCACCAAAAGCCTGAAGCTTGAAAAAACGTTCGCCAGAACAGAAATCAAGATGCCGCACATGCGCAGAAGCGTGTCACAGTCCCTTTAAGATGATCGCGTCATGGAGCGATGACGTTAAGCCGTTGGCCTTGTCTCTTTCATCCTTCTTTCATTGGTCAAATCGAAGGGGACGTAAAAGAACCCACACTCCTGTTGGAAAAGGGTAGGATCTACCTTTCACGCATTGCACATCATTCATATCATGGACTATGGGTGGATTACAGTATAACCTCATAAATGGACTGATAGCGGCTGCCACTGGCTTGGCGCCATTGTATGCTGACGTCCGAGCCTGCTGTTAATAATGTAAAGAGGGTGCGTCTTGTTGTCCTCTGATAAACGACATTGCATTACATTACCACGTGATAACCGTATTTACCCTAGAGCTGGCGGTCATTCAGAAGCGGGGAATTAAAAATCCTCTAGAACTATTGTAGCTTTCTTGTTTATCTCTTTTTTGACTGGACATTTTGGATTGCAATTTTCTTTTCCAGCCATAGTTCATTCCCTTTTTGAAACGCTTTCATGTTTTATTTTATTTCTATTTTTTAAAGCCATGCTATATCTTGCTATATCTTACAGGCACCACCTGAAAGGAAGTGTTCAAAGTGCTTTTCTAGTACTAAGGGGATCCTACAAGCCGTGTTCCAAACCCTTACCTTTTATAAGTCACTTTTGGTAAATTTTCTTTAAGCATTTCATTAGATTTCGTGACAAACATGGAGGGGCGCGCCATTTTCTTCATATATGTCCGCAAGTGCGAAAATCATCCACAACAGATTTTAACGGGGCTCTGGAATCATAACGCGGACGTACTCCCTGCTTATGTACCAGTCCATTCCAAAACCGCCCAAGTTCCCCCCACCCCCACCCCGGGCGGCAAACCCTCGGGCATTTGACTTCTAAAAAAAAAATGGTTAATTATAAATTCCCCGAAATGTTAGCAGATTAGATGGTCAAATGCCGTTCATAGACCGTTTATTCAAATGTAATTATCCTACTAAACTCAACCAAATTATGTAAAGTCTCGGAAAGCTGCTGTACAGAGGTTTGTTCATTTCAATAAAATTGTTCATTCCAGAAAGCCCACATTTAACTGGCTTTTTCAAAGGTTCACAAAATGCTCCAACAAAACAGTGAATATAGGGGTTATGACCCGGCCGTGAACGCGATGCACATTCATGCTGAATGCGGAAACAATAACAGAATCCTTTTGCTTGCGACGCTGACCAGCATTTTGACACGAAAGTCAAATGCCCAACTGGGTGGGCCTCATTTTGGTGAAATTCCCCTTTGTACGGAGCAAATCCCCGGGGTATGCCCGGTGGAATGGGTGGTTTTGGAAATGACTGGTACATTAACAAAAAGGATTTTCAGTACTCCCGGCCGTTGCTTTTCGGGAAAGCGCATGCTTCGTCGCTAGGCCCAAGAAGGTAGCCGTTTTTGAATACCTTCCATCGAGAATATTCAGTCCCCTTGCATCTACCTCAATTGAATACGCTCTGCGCTGTATCCCCTTCCTACCGTACAACAAACATTTTTCTCATTATAACCTCGATCAGTTTCTAACTTCTCTCCGATCTACTTTCAGAGACGCTTTAAAAATAAATACTTTACTTTCTCGTGAAATTCCTATCCTTTTATTCCCCTTTTAGCGAAAAAGGAACCCCTTAGCGGGCGGAACTTCCTCGATAGTCCACTATGGGGAATATCCCTCCGGCCAATGGGACTTGGTCATGAAGTTTCAATTCCTCGCCATAAGTTGTAAAAACTCAACTTACGATTCACCTCAAACCCTACTGTTAGGTTTCTTACAAAACTAAACTAAATATCACTCCAAAAACCCAACAAAAGGACAATAACAAATTAAAGCTTTTGCTCAAGTGGTTTTATTTTGTGACACAAACGGAGAGATACTGGGCTATCTCCTGTATCTTAACTTCTCTAGAGATGATGTAAGCGGCAGACTTAATTGTTTGCTGTGAATTTCTTAGACTAGAGATTGAAATGTTTTTTCTGAAGTCTTCATGACACGAGCAGTGTCTTAATTGCCAAGAACACCAGGCGGCGAAGGTTGGCTCATTCAGCAATAATGACAATGGGTGGTGCCAAATCATTCTTCGATGCTGGAGTCTCTGCTACTTTCTCCTTCAGTGGACCATGGTTACGTTTAGGATGCACCTCAACAATGACCTCCTGTCGTGAGTAATCTGCGTCGGGTGTTGGTCGTTCTCTTCTGGGGAGTTTTCCTGTATAATTTTCGTTATCTAGCGATTTTGACGGCGGGCTTACTATCTGAACTTGTGGCTTGTCTTGTATTGTAAAAGGGATGACTTTATTTCTAGCAGCTCGCCTTCCCAATTTTTCGTCTTTATTTTCGCTACTTTTCTTTTGTTCAAACTGTTGTACAATCTGGCCCATTCTTCCAATGCAACAGTTAGAATTACGAACCCACTGGAAAAGCGGTGAGCGGGTCGACGTAAGTTCGAATCTCTCCTGGTCAGGTTCGCGCGCGATGTTGTCACCTCGTGCATTCCGATTTGGAATAATCTCTATGGCTCGTTGCTCCTGTTTGATTTCTTGGAAAGCCGTTTTTCCGCAAGAATCATTAAGAAGCTGTTTCAGTGCACATCGAAACCTTCTGGTTCTGAAACAATAGATGACAGGATTGATCGCTAGATATAAGTAGGCTGGTGTGTGCTAAGTGACTTCGCCAGGCAATATCAATGGAATAGAAATTGGACCGAACCCAGGCTGCCATGAAGAGGGGCGGAATATAACACAAAAGAAATGCAAAGACAATAACGATTATCATTTTGGCAGCTTGGATATCCTGTTGCAGTCTGGCCTCAGCGTGGAGTCGAGGCAAGTTTAGCCGCTTTCTCTAGAAATGAACAAAACCATTTTAAATATTTATAGGATGTAAATGGTACAAATTCGGCCATGGAGTAATCATGTATAGAGCTAAAGGTTGGTCTAGTTCACGCCAAATTAAAGTGCCAAGGAAGGGAATTTTCGACCACTGCTAATACACAGTCTCCCGTTTGTGAAGAGCTACATTAGGTCAGCGGTGATTTGATCCCCCTGGGTTTGCACGACAATTTTTAGGACGCTGTGTGCGAACTGTAGTTCTTCGCCTGCAAGCAATTTCACTCATATCAGCGTACCTGCTGAGTCAACCCTAATGTTTTTGTTTTCAAAAGGGCTGATCATTTTCAGTTTTCCTGAAGCCCCTTAGCAGAATCCCGGAGTCACTTGCATTTTATCGGAGCTATTTATCTCGATGAAAATATAACTGAATTTCGATTCCTATTACTGGGGACGCGTATCTGCATTACTGGCGTTAAAGTTCAAGGAACTAATTAAGACATGTAGTTTATCACCCAGTGTAGAAATCATTCTAAAGCAAAAAAAACCTCACCTGGCGTTTCTTTTTTTGAATTGACCCGAAAATCATGGCACTAAGGACTACTGCAATGACCACGAATGCTGAGATGATGACTGGCGCAATAGGTTTGCCTTTACCCAGAACGTCACGGAGATACGTTAAAACAGAAGCATCTTGTTGAAGATCGACATCACGGCATTGAAAAGACATCAAAACAGCAAAGATAAAACAGGCCAGCCACTCAAAAAGAACTATTTCTATGGCTCTTTTATTCGTTTTCCATGTGAAATACTTCAAGTCAAATGTTACCGCCAGAAACATATTCACAAGCAGCACCAGCATGGAGACGACGTTTAGGAAGGTAAAGAATGAGGGTGAGAAAATCGAAATCATCGCTAAAGTTTTTCCTGTAAACCATTTTACGTTTAGGACTGCATAAAGCAAGTACATGGGTATGTTGATGAACGCGTTGAAAAAATCAGCCAACGCCAGATTAGCAATCAGAATGTTTGGAAAGGTGCGAAGCTTAAGCTTCTTAAACCGAGCAATGATGCCAAGAACAAGTCCATTACCAAGTACTGCAAATAAGGCCAGGAAGGACATAAAAACAAGCACGGAAATTGTCACGAACGAAGATTCTTCGACTTTCATGATTTTTCTGACGCGTCACCCACATTAAAACCATAATCAAGGAATGTTCTCAAAGAACAACACCTCATCTAGGCATTCAATGTACAGCTGACTCTGAAACTAAGTCCACAAACATCGACAAAGTTGTTTTGCAAATTCACCATATGATGACCTTGACAAATTGTCTACATTTTTAGCGGTTCCGAATAAAAAAACCCGTACTTTTGAAGTGGGAAGACGTTTTATTGATATCCACGCTGCCGGATATACGTCAGCATACCATATGCGACCACATACGGTCCCCACTGATGTTTCAACTGTATTCAAGCTACCCTTCAGTTTTCCATTTTACTTCAGCCGAATAAAACGCGCGCAGAAAATGTCCACTTTTCTTTGACGTAGCGCAAAAATGGGCGGTTGTATAACTTTTCATCATCAATCTTTAAACGGTAAAATAGTAACCGACAATAACGAAAACAAAGCAACAAAAATAAAAGTTTTTGGTCGAAATCTACATGCATTTTAATTCACTCTCCTTTTTTGTTTGTGCAAGTCCGGTAAATAAACCCTACAGAATAAAAATTATACTATTTGTTATCATGCAATGGTCTTAAGCGGCCAAAAAACCGTGCATGCAGTGTTTTTAAGAAACGAGAAAATTAATTTGAAAGTGATAATTATAAGTTTTTTGTGCCCAGGAAAAAAAATGTTAGTACAAAAAAGGCTGAAATGGCCAAATTTTAACTATTATAACCGTACCTATTACGATCTCATTGAAAAGACCGAGATCTTTTATCTTTCATTTGCCTTACTGGGGTTCAGTACCAGACGTATTAATAAGTCTGTGATTTCCTTTCTCGTGGTACGGCAGAGATTTATCTATATCCCATATCTAGTTTCCCGGTTCAAAAGTTAGATATCGCTCTGCACAGTGAGTGCTTGGAAAACATAATTATATGACGCTTTTTCAGATAGTAATTCTATAGTTTTTTTACGCCTGATTTCAGTGCAAACCGGGGCTGCACGGAGTAAAGTAAAGTAAACAAACTTCACAAATGGGCTTTGTATGTCATATCCGACTAGCGAGGCAGGCAGTCGGAGTCGTAAGCGGCGCTGAAGCCATTCACCTCGATTGATAAGGATTAATGGTGCTTCCATTAACGCTATAAATATCTCTGTCGCTTATGATCTAGTGACTGATTATATTATTCGGAGTCAAAGAAGCCGAAAGTTGAAAAAAAGAAACCACACACTTTCAAAGCGTAACATCCTGCATTTTTATTGGTTCAGTTTTTACTAAACGTTTTCTACTTTTTTTAATTATCTTTGACGTTATGACAATAATTGCCTGTATAATTTATAAAAAGAATTCTGAGGAGATGTTAATTGTAAATGAAATGAAATTTAAATGTCAATTTAGAGTGGCTTAAAGGTGATGTTCCGGCTTTAAGCACAACTGTAAGTATGGCTGCATTTGATCACAAACTGATTTTAACATGAGGTTTTTTTTCTCTTAGCTAGAGAGAGCTAGCCTAGTAAACGAGGCCCTATATTATTATTTCAGTTTTATTTTTTATTATTTACCTTTTTACGGTTTTAAGGTCGGTACTTTTGACATTGCTTCCGCACAACAAATCAGCATTACAATTTAAGCGATTTATATAAACATTTAAATCCAACCAATCAGGCATCGGTTTTGCTAAAAAAAAACCAAATTCCTTTTTCTCTACGTTTTTCATTGAATGTTTGAGCTATTCTCTTATTAGTAGATTTTTGTAACAGATCAGTCCAATAGCAGAGAAAATACGGCACGTAACAACTCAGCTCAACCCCGAGACTGAAATTAAGAGCAGGCTCTGTTAGTGTACATAACATTAGAAGAATCATTCTTTCATCCTATTCGGCATAAAAAAGGAAATGGACAACGCTTTATCAATTATTTCCAATTATAGAAAATATTAAGTAAATCAATACATCAGTAACTCGCATAGGAAGTGCCAATTGATTGTGCACACTGATTAACTAGTTAGGAGGCAGGCCTATAAATTTTGAAAAGGGTAACCACCGCCCACCGCCGAGCGGTTAGCTTGGTGGGCAGAGCACCGGTCCGCCGAGAGGACCATGGAGATCATGTTAGCTGTGATTTGACACCTTGTCTCAGTTAAGATGATCGCTGATGATTTGCTGATGACACAAGTATCTTTTGTTCCCATAAAGATGCCAACCACCTCGTTTCCACTGTTAACAATGAACTTGCAAAAATAATTATTTGGCTTAAAGTGAATAAGTTATCTCTAAATTTGACTAAAACAAATTTTATGATTTTTCATCCAAGGCAAAAGGAAGTCAGTGTTAATGTCTCTCTTACTCTGGAAAATACTGTGATCAAGCAAGTGACGGAGACAAAATTTTTAGGTGTTCTCAATGATCAGCATCTCTCTTGGAAATCACATATTGATTTCGTCTCAAAAAAAATCTCGAAAAGTGTGGGAATTATTGCGAAAGCCCGCTTTTACCTATCATCCCAAACTTTGATGACCTTGTATTACTCCCTTGTATATCCTTTCTTAACATACTGTAGTGTTGCCTGGTCCTCCACCTACTGTTCCAACCTAAACTGTATTTACCTTTTGCAAAAGCGTCTAGTGCGGCTCATAACAAAAGCTCACTATCTAGCAAATACCGCCCCTTTATTTAGCCAGCTTAAATTCCTTGACATATTTAGTATTAATTCATTTTCTGTCGCTACTTTTATGTATTCTTATGACCATAATCTTTTTCCTAATAGCTTTCATGACTTGTGCTTAAGTAGTAATCAAGTCCATCAATACGAAACTCGACTAGCCTCTCAGTATAGACCTCAGTTTTGTAGAACAAATATAAAGCAATTCAGTATCCTTTACCGAGGACCTAAAATCTGGAATTCGTTGCCTATTTCACTAATTATCTCTCCTTCTATATTTGTTTTTAAAAAAAATTTAAAGAATTATCTCATTGATAGCCGATCTGTCGCTTAATTTTCTGATCTTGCTCACTCTGCACTCAGCCATGAATTTAGTTCATTAGGGAGTTGAAGGAAGCCTATTAATATAAGCTTCAAGCTTCGTTAGGCTTCCTTGTCACTTTAATTTTATAATTTAATTAACAACTTTTGTTCATGTTGTATAAGGTTTTGTGAGTGACTAAATGAATAAAATAAAAATAAATAAATAAGTCATTGGGCGGTGACGTACGGCCGTTGGCCGTTTCTCCCTCATCCTTCTTTCAGTGGTAAAATCGAAGGGGACGTAAAAGAAGCCACACTCCTGGTGGAAAAGAGTAGGGTAAGTTTCCCCGGTGGTGTGGTCTATCTTTCACGCATTGCACATCATTCATATCATGGGCTATGGGCGGGTTCAGTGTAAGCTCATAAATGGACTGATAACGGCTGCCTGTGGCTTAGCGCCAGTGTATGCTGACGTCCGAGCCTGCTGTTAATAATGTAAACAAGATGCGTCTTGACGTTGTCCTCTAATCAACGACATTACTTTACATTACCACGTGGAAACCGTATTTACCCTAGAGCTGGCGGTCATTCAGAAGCGGGGAATTGAAAAACCTCTAAAACTACTGTAGCTTTCTTGTTTATCTCTTCCTTGACTGGACTATTTGGATTACAATTTTCTTTTCCAGCCATAGTTCATTCCCTTTTTCGAAATCCTTTGTTTTATTTTATTTTTATTTTATAAAGCCATTCTATATCTTGCAGGCACCACCTGAGAGGAAGTGTTTAAAATGCTTTTCTAAGGGATGCTACAAGCCGTGTTCCAAACCGTTACCTTTTATATGTCGCTTTTGGTAAGTTTTCTTTAAGTATTTCATTAGATTTTGTGATATATATATCTCCGCAAGTGCGAAAAATCATCCACTACAGATTTTTTCAGGGCTCAGGAATCATAACGCGGACGTACTCCCGGCTCATGTACCAGTCAATTTCAAAACCGTTTAAGTCACGCCCCCCCCCCCTCCCCGGGGGGGGGGCAAACCCCCAGGTATTTAACTTTTTAGAAAAAAAATTGGTCAAATTTCCCGGTATGTTGGAAGTTTAGATGGTCAAATGCTATTCATGAAACCGTTTATTCAAATGTAAAAATCCTACTAAACTCAACCGAAAAGCCTCGAAAAGCTGTCGAACTGAGGTTTGTTCATTTCAATAAAATTGTTCATTCCAGAAAGCCCACATTTAACTGGCTTTTTCAAAGGTTCACAAATGCTCCAACGAGACAGTGCATATAAGAGCAACAAGACGCTATGGAGCGTACACTTCGGCGTCGTGGTTGCGGAACTGATTAATTGTAAATGCGGAGGAATAGTAAGAAATTAACTATGGTAAGAGTAAGGTGTTAATTTGTGAAATTACGGGATTTGTCAGGATATTCTGAAAAGAGCAACATCCAAGAAGCCTACTTGCCAAAAACTAAGCATTTCGGGGCAAATTGTCCCTGAGATATTAGCCCTCGACTGTTTTGAGGATAATTATTCACTGACTATCAGCATGCAGGGATGTCAGATTAACACAAGGAAGTTTAATACCAAAGGAACATAGTCTTTACAGAGCGTTAAAATACAGCATCCGCCAAAACAAACTTGACTTGAACTTTAGTAAAACTAAACAGCCTCTGCCAATAATAACAAACTCTCACTTGAACTTCAGATATCTACGGCTTCCACCAACTTGTAAACACATAACTTGAAAATAGACCTTCGTCACACTTGATCACTAAACACAGCACTCCAGCTCGTGGGAAAAACTTAGTTCGTCAAAAAAACTCGCTTGGAACTTGTATACCGTTTGACATAAGGTTCTAGAAGATACTAAACAGGCGAATAGTAGTAGCTTTTCGACATATTTTATGATTTCACTAACTGATGCAAATCTGCTGACTCATGCTGAAATGTAAACATGTCCTAACTAATTATTCATGAATAATCCAAAAACGTAGAGAACGTTCGAGAAAGTCACGCAACGTATGAAAGCAATTTTACTATGTAGCACTCAACAAAGACAAAACGTCTTTGTGCAGCATTTTGTAACTTTAGTGATTCATCATAAAACAGTTCGAAAGGAGCGCTCACTCGTGAAATGTTTTTCAACACTCGAAGAGAAATTTCGTGTCTCTGCGCGGCCATGTAATATCCTCCTCGAGTAAATGAAAGACTTAACTAGAAGTGATCACAAGATATCACGAAGTAGTCCGGTCTCATTTCGTGAAATAGCCGAAACAAGCCGAAAAGTCACGAACTTGCGCGCCCAATCTTGTCCCGAAACTAGTACATAATTTCATGGCTGTTTTTCATATCCCGAACTACCTTGGGTCGCAGTAGTGCAATCGGCTAATCCCTCAACTTAGAGTCTCTTCTGATCTGACGGGTCACATAGGTGAGTCGGATCAAACCCCGAGAAAGCCAAAATAAAATTCTTTCTTCCTAGAATTAGTTAAAGAATAAATCAAAGAAATCGTAGTGATCTCGAGATATCTCAAACTAATTCGGCTCTCACTTCGTCAAATAGCCGAATAAAACCGAAGACCTACAGACTTTGCGTGCCCAATCTTGTCCCAAAAATATAATCTCTGGGACATTCTTGAGCGTCGCGAATCCTTTACTTCGCTCTTTTCTTCAGCTGAGGGCAAAGAGATGCTCCTTTTTGGTGACTTCAATTGTTGTTTTATGTCTAGTCACCGTAATGACTCCGATTGTAAACAACTCAAGTCGCTATTCAGGAGTCTAAATATCAAGCAGCTAATCGACCAGCTCACAAGGATTACTAAAAACTCGAAGTCACTTGTTGATTTAGTCGCTGTCAGTTGCCCGCAGAATGTGTGTGAGTCGGGGGTGGTTTCCGCCCATTTGAGCGACCATGAACTGGTTTATTGTGTTCGTAAATTAAACTGGAAAAGAGCACCTTCTCAAGTCAAGACCTTCCGAAATTATGCGCATTTCAATGTTGACGCTTTTCGCAAAGATCTGAAAGGTGTTACTTGGAATTCTGCTCCTGGTCCCGATGGACCTGCCATTGTTGATGATCTCTGGCATGACTTTAAGCGGAAATTTGTCACGATTGCTGATCGTCATGCACCGCTGACGCAGCGCCGCGTGCGCGGCATTGACAATTGTCCCCGGCTAAACAAGAGCATAAAGGGACTATGCGCCAGCGTGATTATTTTCACAAAAAAGCAATCAAAAGCAATGCCTCAGAGCATTGGGCAAACTACCGCCATTTTCGCAGTCGTGTGACAAAAGAAATAAGGTCAGCGAAAGCGTCTTACAATAAACGGCTCATCGAGGAAAGTGGTGGTGATCACAGATCGTTTTGGAAGACGATTAAGAAAATCCTACCGGTAGAAAAGAAAGCTACTTCTCCAAACATTGAAGTGGACGGCGTTGTCTCTTCTGACAAACAATGCATTGCCAACGCATTTAATAAGTTTTTCGCATCTGCAGCAAGCAAATTGATGGCCACTTTACGGAAAACTTGTGGTAATAAACAGCGTGATTCCGTTTGTTAATGTAACAAAAACCGAAGCTATGCTTTTCGGAACCGCCCCTAGATTATCTGCTGTTAACTCTTTTTCTATTACTTTAAATAACAATGTAATTTAGCGGGTTTTTCACTTCACTTATCTAGGTATAGTTTTTGATGACCGCCTTAGCTGGAACGAGCAAATAAAGTACCTAATTTCGAAGGTGGGAAATGGCGTAGGAATGCTCGGCAGGCTTCGCAGAAGCCTCACTAGAGAGAGTGCAAATGTAGTGTATTGTAGTCTAATTAGGCCAATTTTATAATACTGTGTAAGTGTGTGGGGCTGTTGCGGGGAAGGTCGTAAACAAGACCTTGAAGCCCTCCAAAACCGGGCTGCTAGGATAGTGGCTTGTACTGTGCGCAGCAAGCAGGCATTGGACGTTCTGAAATGGCCTACCTTGGAGGACCGCCGACGTCAATCTGTTTTTAAACTCGTTAAGGAATGCCTGCAAGGTCGATGTCCCCAGTATTTTAAACAATATTTTAAACGTAATAATACAATCCATGCGCGCGCTACTAGACAAAGCAACCTCTTACATCCGCCTGCTGTGAGAACTGAAATTGCAAAAAGATCCTTCTATTACTATGGTTGTACTCTTTTTAACGAATTATCTTAATGATATTTCGTGTTTTACATCTTTTAATCTTTTAATTGAAAATAGTTTTCTATTTATATTATTACCTGTATTAGTGTAATGTTTATATGTTTAGTGTGTTGTGTGTGTGCGTTGTTGCTCAGGGCTCCCATTGATAACAGACAGCTTTTTTGCGTCTGAAGGGGCTACCATGAGTGGTATAAATTAATAAAGTTTCTTCTTCTTCTTCTTCTCTCCGCCAAAGGAAACAATAACAGAATCCTTTGACTTGCGACGCTGACCAGCGTTTTGACACGAAAGTCAAATGCCCGACTGGATGGGCCTAATTTTGGTCAAATTCCCCACTGTACGGAGCAAACCTCTAGTCAAATCCCCGGGGTATGCCCAGTGTGATGGGCGGCTTTGGAAATGACTTGTACATTACCAAAAACGATTTTCAGTACTCCCGGCTGTTGCTTTTCGGGAATGCGCATGCTTCGTACCTTCCATCGAAAATATTTAAGTCCCCTTGCATATACCTCAACTGCACTGCATCCCCTTCCCACCGTACCACAAACATTTTTGTCATTAAACTCCATCAGTTTGTTACTTCTCTCCGATATACTTTCTGAGAAGCTTTAAGAATAAATACTTTTCTTTCTCGTGAAATTCCTATCCTTTTATTCCCCCTTTACCGAAGAAGGTACCCCTTGCGGGGCGGAACTTTCTCAATAGTCCATTATGGGGAATATCCCTCGGGCCAATGGGACTTGGTCATGAAGTTTCAATTTCTAGTAAAAAGTTGTAAAAACTGTACTTACGATCCACCTCAAACGCGACTGTTAGGTATATTACAAAACTAAACTAAATATCACTCCAAAAACCCAACGAAACGACAATAACAAATTAAAGCTTTTTCTAAAGTGGTTTTATTTGGTTACAGAAACGGAGAGATACTGGCCTATGTCCTGTGTCTTAACTTCTCTAGAGATGATGTAACCGGCACACTTAATTTTTGCCTGTGAATTTCTCCAGATTGAAATGTTTTTGCCTAAAGTCTTCATGAAATGCGCAATGTTTTACTGCCAAGAACACCAGGCGGCGAAAGTTGGATCATTCAGTAATAATGACAACGGGTTGTGCCAAATTTTCCTTTGGTGTTGGACTTTCTGCTACTTTCTCCTTCAGTGGACCATGGTTACGTTTAGGATGTACCTCAACAATGACCTCCCGTCGCGAGTAATCTGCGTCGGGTGTTGGTCGTTCTCTTCTGGGGAGTTTTCCTCTATAATTTTCGTTACCTAGCAATTTTACCGGCGGGCTTACTATCTGAGCTTGTGGCTCGTCCTGTATTGTAAAAGGGATGACTTTATAGACCTATTCGGCTAACTAAATGTTGTACCCAATTCAAAGCCTTTGGGGATTAAACGTTTTGTTTCAGGAATTTCCATATCATTTAAATGTGAATGCAACATTATCATGCAAATACAGTACATAAAAGAATCTTAACCCCGGGAGATTTGAATTGGGTACAACACTGAGTTAGCCGAATAGGTCTATTTACAGCTACTCGCGTCCCAAATTTTTCGTCCATATTTTCACTGCTTTTCTTTTGTTCAAACCGTTGTACAATAATCTGGGCCATTCTTCCATTGCAGCAGTTAGAATTACGAACCCACTGAAAAAGCGGTGAGCAGGACGTAAGTTCGCATCTCTCCTGGTCAGATTCGCGCACGATTTTGTCACCTTGTGCATTCCTATTTGGAATAATCTCTCTAGCTCGTTGCTCCTGTTTGATTTCCTGGAAAGCCGTTTTTCCGCAAGGATTTTTGAGAAGCTGTTTAATTGCGCAGCGAAACCTTCTGCTTCTGAAACAATAGATGACAGGATTGATCCCGCTAGATATGAGTATGCTGGTGTGTACTAAGTGACCTGGCCAAGCAAAATCATTGGAATGGAAATTGTACCGAAACCAGACTGTCATAAAGAGGGGCGGAATGTAACACACAAGAAATGTAAAGAGAATAATGATTATCATTTTGGCAGCTTGAATATCCTGTTGGAGTCTGACCTCAGCGCGGAGTCGAGGCAAGTTTAGCCGCCTTCTCTAGAAATGAACAAAACCATTTTGAATATTTATAGGATGTAAATGGTACGAATTCGGCCGTGTATAATGATAAACTAAGCTGAACGAAGGTCTAGTTCACGCCAAATTAAAGTGCCAACGAACATAATTTTCGACCTCTGCTAATACACAGTCTCCTGTTCGCGACGAGCTACATTAGATAAGCTGTGATTTACTCCCCCTTGGTTTCCAATCTGTTTTAGGGCGCTTTCAGTGAGAACTGAAGTTCTTCACCTACCAGCAAGTTTACTCATACCAGCGTATCAGTTGAGTCAGCCGTTTTGTCTTCAAAAGAGGTGATCATTTTCAGTTTTGCTAAAGCGCCTCATCGGAATCCCACAGTCCTTGGATTTTCAAAGATGTTACTGAATTTCGAGTCCTAGGAGGGGATGCGTATCTGCAATACTTTCGTAAAAGTTCAAGAAACTAAATTAGGATATGGAGTTTATCACTTAATGTAGAAAGTCATTCTACAGCAAAAAGACTCACCTGGCGTTTCTTTTTTTGAATTGACCCAAAAATCATGGCACTAAGGACTACTGCAATGACCACGAACGCCGAGAAGATTACTGGCGCAATAGGTTTGCCTTTACCTATAACTTCACGGCGATACGTTAAAACAGAGGCATCTTGTTGAAGGTCGTCATGACATTCAAAACACGACAAAACAGCAAAGATAAAACATAATCGCCAAAGTTTTTCCTGTAAACCAGTTAACTTTCAGGACCGCGTAAAGCAAGTACATGGGTAAGTTGATTATTGGGTTGAAAAAATCAGCCAACGCCATATTAGCAATCAGAATATTTGGAAAGGTGCGAAGCTTTTTAAAGCGAGCAATGATACCAAGAACAACTCCATTACCAAGTACTGCAAATACAGCCAGGATGGGTATAAAAACAAACGCGCAAATTGTCATGAACAAGAAATCTTCGACTTCCATGATTTTTCTGGCGCGTCCTCGCGTTAAAACGAAAAACAAGGAATGTTTTCAAAGAGCAACACCGCATTGAGGCATTCTATATAGCAGCTGACTTTGCCGACAAAGTCCACTTGAGTTGAGCGGAAAACATCGACAAAGTTGCTTTGCATATTCACCATATGGTGACCTTGACAAATTTTATACATTTTCAGTAGTTCCGAAAAAGATCCATAGTTTTGAAGTGAGAAGTTCTCGTATTTTCGATCCACACTGCCAGATATACAATGTCAGCAAACCATGTACGGTCCCCATCGATGAGTTTCAACCGTATTCAAACTACTCTTCAGTTTTCTATTTTTAATACTTCAGCCGAATAAAACGCTCACGGAAAACAACCACTTCTCTTTGAAGCAGCGTAAAAAGCGGCAGTTGTATGACTTTTCATTACCAACCCTTCAAACGGCTAAATCTGTTTAAAATGGTCGTATTACCGACAACTATGAATCAAAACGAGGCAACCATAATAATTACCTTTTTAGGCCAGAATTTACCAGTCTCCTTTTTTGGGGAATGTGAGTGCGTGTCTGATAAATGAATCCTACAGAATAAAAATTATATTTTTTGTCATAATGCAATGGTGTTAAGCGGCCAAAAGATTTATTTATATCCTATATCTAGTTTCCCAGTTCAAAAGTTGGATATCACTCTCCAGTGAATAAGTGTTTCGAAAACATAATAACGCTTCTCCAGATAGTGAATTTACCCGTTGAATAGTTTTTTTTAGTATATAATAAAAAAAACAGTGGATAGTGTTTTTCGCGCGCTCTGATTGGCTACTCAATCAGTGAATATCCTGCACTATTCACTGGTTCTCCTCTAGTTCCTCCGCGCGAGCGACGTCAAACTCTCGTAAGTTGCGAGCAAAATGCCTTCCCGGTTGCTGCCGTAACAAACAAAGAAATTTCACAACTAATCAAGCAAGCTGTTCCCGAAATACACGAAGAAGGTGACGAAGTTCGGTTTGGAAGTTTTAACAGGTAAAGCTTTGTCTTTTTGACTTGAATTTATGGCTAAAACCAGTGAAAAAGTTTTTTGTTTACAAACGCAAATTAAGCTTAAGTCTTGCGTTACTTTATTTAGTTGACTTCTTCATAAATAAGCTTAAAACTAAATTTAATGATCTTTTTTTACAGAATGATTTTAAATACAAAAAAAAGTCACAACTCATTTTGAAGAAATTTCCCCGCAACAGCTAAACAAATGCCTTCAAAAGTTTTATTCGTCGGCAAGAAAAAGCCACAACAGCGGCCGTTCGGTCATTGCGCGCCACAATTGTAATCGTTAGCAACAGTAAATGAGTTAAAAATCATCATTTTTGTGCTCAATTATCTCACTGTTTTAGGATATACTAAAACAATTATTCACCTCAGTGTCGGTGGCTAGTGGTGAATATTTACCTCGCCGCTTCGCGCCCTCGTTAAATTTCACCACTACCCACATCCACTTCGGCGAATAATTGTTATTTACGCCCGATTTCAGTGCAGACCAGGGCTGCACACAGTAATGTAAACCGTGACACAAACTTCACAAATGGGCTTTGTTTGTCACATCACCAGCGAGGCAGTCGGAGTCGTAAGCGGCACTGAAGTCATTCATCTCGGTTGATATAAGGATAAATAGTGCTGATCTCATTTCTAGACCCCTCGTAAATTTTTGTTTATATAGTCTCCCCATTATCTTCAACGGTCACTTTAGATCACTTTTGAAAATGTATGTTGAATAGCATACGAAATGTCAAGTTTATAAAAATGCGAAGCTATGCGAAAGCTCACAATGTTTATCACCGCTGTTTGTGTTTTATTTTTGATCAAACTACAATGGCCCAAGGGACCGGTCATTATTTATCGCCTGGGGGGGGGCTGGAGGGAAGCGGAGGATTTGGAGCTAAACAAGGTGAGATTTATTTTAGCCGATCCCCCCTATGAACGTTACTTCACTGAAGTGATCCCCTCAAATAACATTTGATGACTTTCGCGATCCCCTTCCCCATGCCTTCATTTTCCAAGCAAATTTGAGTGGTCCCCCCTCTGAATCCTTCCAAAGTTTTCAGTGATCCCCCCTTTTGGGTTCTCAGTTACGACTGATCCCCCCTTTTGTTCTCCTAAAAATCAAGTGATCCCCCCTAAAATCCTCCGCTCCCCCCCGCCCCCCGGACGATAAGTAATGACCGGTCCCCAAGAACAAAAATCGCTATGATACTCCAGCTCTTCCTTGACTGCGATTATTCTTTCCCAACTCTCTATAGGTTGCCGCTACATTCCTGAGGATGACGCAATTTATTTGAAACCAGGGACTTGTGATTTTCCCGGGGGACACACATAGTTTAAGTCCACCCTACCCCGTACCGTCTCCTAAATCATTTCTCCGAAAGTGACTTCTATAAATTTCTGATTTCTGTCAGTGTGTCGAGGTAAACATTTCTCTTAGTCGTAAAGCCGAGTTCTGCAGCCATGATCCCGGCCTTCGCGTGTATACGTGTGGAAAAATCGGAGTAAACACTGCACTTTGGTTTGAGATTTAATTCCCTTTTTGAAAGACTTTTTTTTTTTTTTTTTTTTTCCAATTTTTTTTCCTATATGCTGCTAGCACCAGCTGGAAGGAGGTGCTCAAAACGTTTTTCTAAAGGATACTCCGCGCCGCCGTGGGTCAAGCCCTTAACTGTTACAAGCCGATTCTGACCAGTTTTCTTAAGTCTGTTTCAGTCGATTTTTAAACAAACTTGAAAGACCGAGACATATACTTCATATATGTTACACTAAGTGCTAAAAATTCATCCACGGCAGTTTTTAACGGTGCTCTGGATCCTAACACGGACGGACTCTCGGCTAACCAAATAGGTTTTTTAGTACTTCCGCGGCTGTAACTTTTTGGGGATGCGCATGCTTCGTCCCGCAGCCCAAACCTTAGCCTTTTTCATCGCAAATATTCAGTCCCATTGCATATACTTCAACTGAATACACCTTTCACTGAATCCCCTTCCTATCGTCCAACGAACGTTTTTGTCATTAACCTCCAGCTGGTTGTTGCTTCTCTCCGATGTAATTTCAAAGAAGCTTCGAAAATAAATGCCTTACTTTCTCGTGTCTTTATCCGCCCTTTCGGGCGGAACTTCCTCGATAGTCCAATTAAGGAATATCCCTCGGGCCAGCGGGACGTGGTCATGAAGTTTCAATTCCTCGATGGCTCTTGGTCAGGTAAATTTCAAAACTAAACTACTATTATAGTTATTGGTACTTAGTTTCGCGAGTATTTAATTTCGTGATTTTGGCGAGAGAGTATTTCACGGGGCTTTATTTTTGATTCAGTCTTGAAGTTTGGACATAATAATTTCCAGACGAAGAAAACCTGGTCTCATTCTTGTGCTTTGAATTAGCTTTAGTGAAGAAATCGCTAACGTCACATTCAAGCAAGTATGAAGGGTTTCAAATTTCTAGTTAAAATGGAAAAGCAATGTGTGAAAGCTTTACAATTAACGTTATTTCACTTACTGAAGATACAAAACGGAGCTTACAGTATAACAAGTTAGCAAGATATATTGTCGATACATATCCCATACATGTTGTTTCTATCTCAAGTTAATGTATTTTTTCTGTAATTTGAATTTTCTATATGAGTGTCGTAGGATTTATTTTCGCGAAATTACTGAGTACCAATAAGGCAAATATCACTTCAAAAACTCAATGAAAAAACAGTAACAAAAGTCTTTGCTAAAGTGGTTTTATTTGGTTCAGCAAATGGCGAGATACTGGTGTACCTCCTGCCTCTTAACTTTTCTAGAAATGATGTAAACAGACTCAATTTCTGGTCGTGAATTTCTCAGACTAAAGATTGAACTGTTTTCTCTGTAGTCCTCATGACATGATCAGAAATTTATCTGTATAGAACATCAGTAGTAATTACAATGGATCTAAGAGGCACATCGCACGAGAATGATTGGCTATAGACCTTTCCCGCATTCCCCTCCAGTGAGCAAACAGAGAGAAATGAGATCGAGGCTCCTCGGGTGAATAGGCCCTTTGCAGCCAGCCATTCAGGTGGTACAAAACCGCAATGCTAGAGAGCAAAAGTCGCAGTGGGACAAGACAAATAAGGGCATACATAATTCTAAATGGTAATTTCCTTTGTTTGTCTTGTCCCAGTGCGACTTTTGCTCTCCAGCATGGCGGTTTTGTACCACGTGGTTAGCTGTAAAGGGCCTATTTTCATACGAAATGTTGTATTTTGTCCACCCGAGCCTCGCGTTAGTGCCTCTGTTTACGGGAATGCGAAAAAGGTCTATTTTCTTATTTTCTAGTAAACATAACACAAATTGGATTCTACCGTAACACGGTTTTCTCATCCTACACGTGATTGACACAGGTTCATGCCTACAATTTCATCAAACATCAGGATTCATGTTTTCCCGAAGTCATCATTACATAAACACTGACTCGATATCACGTTTTTGAACTTCTGATTCATCTATAAGCTTCTATGTCACCAAACAAGTTTTGTAACCTCTGTCATAGAGGGACCCTACACCTCAAGAAACACCACCACCACAACCAACACCACTTTACGTAACTATTATTATATCTTCGCTTGCTTCAAACATATTACACTTTCAAACTGAGCATGATTACTAATTTCAGCAGTATCGATGAATAAAAAAACTCCTGGAAAGGACTATAATAATTATTTTAAATCTTAGCATTTGGGGTAGTCGCTACTGGGAATTTAGTTCAACTGAAGTTTTAGATATCCTCAGCTAACTTTACATTCATTTAGTTTCCAGGCTATTCCAGTAACTGCTGAAAGGCACCTTTGAAGGTATCAGCAGTCTGGGGCCCGACAAAAGACAATAGATTTGAAGGTTTCCCTTTTATACAGATGTCATAGTGGGGGACAAAAGTGTGACCAGCCTTTCGTTCTTCTGTGTCTGTTTCTTTCACTTGTGCTGTTACAGAAGGGTCTGAGATGTGCCTAAAAAATTAACATCAAAACAAAACTTTCATGATTCCACGTGCATTTTTTCCATAACTTTGTTGATTCTATTTATTAAGGATCAGTATCATGGTGCACAAAAAAGAGTGAATTTTGAATAGAATAATAAAAGGTTTAAAGCTATTCAGAATTTTTTCCACAAGTTTTAAGGGATCTTTACCTGATTTTTCTTTATAAGTCTGGACTTTTGCTTAGTTTGTCATTCTTGTTATTCTTGCGATATTCATCGGGATATTTTTTTGTTGCAATGAAATTTCTTGTTACTTTTGCGATTTTTGAAGACCTCTTTAGATTTCTGTAAGCAGGTTTTATTAAACATATTCTTTTGCAAAAATTGCAACAAATTTTTGCTACAGCTTGCGGTCCTTGTTGAAATTGTTATTCTTGATTTATTTGCTATTTTTCTGTACATTTGTGATAGCAGTTCTCTTCAAATCTTTTTTGCCAAAATCGTGAAAACAATTTGCTAGCCAATTTTTGCTAGTGTGTTCAATCCTGGACATAAGTGCCATCGTGAGCGGATAATTACAGGTCACATTTATCGGTCACAAACTTTGTGCAACAACCAAGTTTAATCCTTCCTTTACTATGGCCCTTTTACATGATTTTCGTTTACGTTGAACGATTTGTAAACTAAGCAATAATCTATCTTTTTTTTCTCGAATGCTTATTCGAGATTATAACATTTCAATTAAGTTGAAAATTTATTGCCATTATTGAATGTCCTTATCTTTAGTATGTAAAAATCTTTATTGACCACACAAAAATTAAGATGTTTGTTTAAATTATTATTTCTGCAATGATTACACATTAAATATATCAACTGAAATTTTGACACTAATTAAAATTTATTTCCTGATGATGGAGGGCAAAAGGTGTATATGTGAGGAGTTACCTTGCTGCCTCTTCAGGATCAAGGCCACACTTCAAGGCGATTTCTCTTAGAGTCTCCACCGAGTCAATTCTCTTGTCATCAACATAATAAGCCTTATACAGCTGTTTAACTGTTTGGATTTGTTTACCAACTGTAGCGGCATAGTCAACCAGGCAGTATGCCTTTGTTGGAGGAACCTTGTACTTAGGGAGCTTGAATTCAATACCCTGAAAGAATTGTTAATTACTTGAATCAGAAATTTTAACAGAGCCAGGAGCCCATGATGATGAATGGTTTAAAAAATATAATTTTCAAGCTTCTACCTGTTAAAGCCATATTTGGTTCAAATGTAGCTTTTTTTTCCTTTTTCATATTTTATGTAATTTCCAACACTTCACCTCAGTTTGGAGACCAACCATGGCCCAGTGGCGAGGCCAGTCTCTGCCAGATAAGAGGCCTTCACGCTCAATCCCAAAGGTAGCACCGTATACATGTACATTGTACATCTACAACTGTATAGATTTAGTTTGTTGGTTCTGCCTCTTACTCTAAGAAGTTTACAACTCTGAGTAGTCCAGTTTTCCCCTCAAATGAAAACTAACATTTCTTAACCCTTTAGGTACCAATGTCCACATCGAAAATCTCCAAACTTATCTCAATACATTTCCTTATTAAAAGGAGTAATGCCACTTTAAGTCAAGAAAATTTGATAAAACAATTATTCTTTTATCATTTTTCCCTTGACTAGATAAATAACCTGGATAAAGTCCTTAAGAATTCAAGTCCAGGAAAAGTCCCAGGTGCATTTGACATATTGAGCGAGTCCAAATAGACGCGATTAAGTTTGAAAGAATAGGAACATTATCACTGCCGTCATTTTTGTCATTGCTTTAAAGGTCCATTTTTTGTCATGTAAGTCATTGTAAGTGAATTTTGATGTTCTATATATACTTCATATAAGACTATAATGTCCTAAGCCACACCCATATTATTTGGGCACCAATTCAGATTGTGGTTATGTCGAGGGTGGGGGTGATTGATGTGTGGGAGGAGGGTATTGCAAGAGAGTAAAAAAGGTCTTCAGATTTTAGATCTCGAGGGGTTTGCATCTTTGTGTTCTTCCAGTCATATGCAGCTGAAGTATAAATGGGTTAAAAGGTTTTTCAGCCACCTTCTTGCTTTAACTGTTGCTCCAATCTCCTCTTAGAAGTTGTTTATTACACAGTTACAATAATTATTAATTGTGTCAGTAGTTTTCACTAGAAAACCACCTTGGAATCAGTTTTTTCAAAGACCACAAGGTCCACAGCGATTGTTTTTATTTCTGGATTTAAGCCTCATTTTACCAGAATCAACCACCTGAGGCATTTTTCCATATTGACAGGATGAAAGTTTGGAAACAAAACGAGCAAGTCAAGCCATAATTCCAACTGACAAAATTTACATACCAAGTTAGCCATGTACTTTGGTGTCTCTTCCATGTACTTTTTTGCCTTATCTGCACCAAATTTCTTGGTGAAGTAATCCACCAAAAGTACTCCTTCCTCTGGAAGGCTGAGGTTTAGATATTTGGGCCTGTAAATGATCTCAAAGGAGGCATCACTGGAAAATGCGTTCATGGCTTCCTCCAGTGCATGGTCTCCTTCGTAACACCTATTTATACACAAAAAACAAACAAACAAGAATGAACAGCCATTCACACGAGAAAAACCTTATTATAATTAATTAGTTGAGCAGTATAAAGGAATCACAACATAGCAGGAACATAGCATGAGATTTGGAAGGTGTACACACAGAAAGAAAACTTAGAGCGCCGAAGGCCTTTTTCTTGTGTTTTCCCCAGGACATTTTTAGTAAATAAATGTGAAGGAAAAGGCTGCAAGGGGGCAGGGAAGGGACATTTTTTCATTAGTTTTTTCACCCCACTAAAGTGTTTCTTGCCATCCTTTTACAGAATAATAAAGGAATAAAGGAAATACCAACACAAGACACCAATAAACTGCAAAGTTAGCAGTCATCCTGATTTAATGATAAAAATGCTTTCAGAAATTTTTTTTTCCAGATTTCAGCTGTATGCACAAGCTATGTACACCTTGCACGTATATGGACGCTGGGCTCCTATGCAGACAGTGGTTACCAGTGTAGGGGTAGCAAGGGTAACAAAGTAGGCTCCTCCCCTCTCCCCAATTAACTCTTTCAGCCTACAATGACATTTACACCTTAGATCATACTTTCTACCTTCCACTGCCAGTCACCCAGAAATACATGGCAGCTACAAACAGGCAATACTAACAATACTTAAGTTACTCATAAACAGTTACTCATCAGAAATATTTGAACTCAGCAAATTGAAAGAAATTGATGAAAGGATTCTCAAAGTTTCTGCTCCAAATCAAGGGGTAGATCTTGGATAGTAGGGTATTATATTAAAACACTCACATCCATACCTTGCCTGTGCACAGAAACCCCTAACTGAAAAGCTTAGATGAACTATTATCGAAACATTTTGGAGCAAT
>NC_133201.1:51293075-51295575 GCF_958299795.1 Porites lutea | reverse complement strand
AAGCGGACACAGAAGGTAGATAAAGGATACCTGGAAAACGGTGCGACAAAATTTGGTGTTTTCATTCGATTTTGCCACACATGAAAGCCGTAACTCTTGCTTGAAGAAGGGAGTCCTTAGAGGAAGAGTTACGATTGCCTCCCCATATTGATTTTAAAAAAGGAACATTTAATCGAGCCACCCACATGAAAACAATTTGGAGGACAGGGTAGAAATGATTGGAAAACTGCGCATGACTGAGGAAAATTTTTAACCATGCCCCCGTGTAATTAATGCTTTCAAATCAAATCTAATATACTTGCTATCAAAGTTGATTCAATATTTCAGAAAATGTTTGCAGACTGCAGGGCTGTGTTCTAGCAGTGCCTGGTGGTCCGTGGTACATTACTTTTTCTCTTTGGCAACTTGGAAATCTCAGTTTTTGCATAGAAATCACATTAAGCTGGAGACCATACATTTTGCAGGTTCAGAGAATTGGGTTGCCTAGCATTCCTTATTTTGAAGAGAACAGTCTTGCCGCTACTACTGTAGGCCCTAATAGTATTTCTAACAGAGATATAATGTAATGTAAAATAAAACAAGAAAGCTTGAGCCTAAACACTAGACTTGACTTGTGACAACAGACGCTGGAAGATACTTTTAAATGTATCAGGTGGCTGTGCACCAGAAAATGCGGCAACTTGCTCAGCTTGTCCCTTTAGACGGATGTTAAAGTAAGGAACTCCATTAATTCCTTCATCACGGGCTTCCATTGCTTCTTCTCTTACTCGTGAAACAGAATCCTTCATGTGTCTAAAAACAATTATACCAGGGCTGTCAGTGATAACTAGGTATTGCCCCCAAGTCTACGTAATTGCTGCAGTCAGCACTTTAAGTCTACATGTATCTCCAGGGGCGTAGCCAGGGGAGGGTTCCAGGGGTTCCGGGACCCCCCATTTGAGCTATGACCATGTTTATAATTTCAAGAGGAAACATTTATCGGAACCCCCTTTCGGAATTCCGCGGGAAGAGATCTTCGCTTCTGAAGAACAAGAAAAGAAAATTAATCTAAAAAGGCATCACATGCTATATCTAGGGTCCCCCAGTCGTCCAAAAAAAATATTCAGGCAAAATTGGTCGACCCTTCGGGCCCTACAGAAACGTAAAGAAAATTTGTACCTCAATGTCTTAACTTATCTGCTTCGATCCCATATCGCCTAATTTTTGTCACTACGAAACGAAAGCTGACTTGAATTCACAGCAATTAAAACACTTTGGTTTGCCTCTCAGAACGCTGGAAATCGTATTTCCGATGACTTACATTTCAAAATTTCTCGAGGGGGTGGGGGGGGGGAGGCATGCCCCAGGACCCCTCTAACAAAGAGCGTCTCCCGCGCTCGGTTGTCAATCGGGCCAGCAAAACTACATTAGGAACCCCCTATGCAAAAAGGCCATCCTCGGAGACCCAGGGGCAGATGGTGGGGGCGAGGGAAAGTCTAAACGGGCGGAAAATATGGCACGAAGAAAAGTAAAGAACGGCGAGAAGAGCCCCTGGGGACAATGTCTTACCAGACTAGTTCAAAACGGTCGCCGCCGTTCTGACTTCTGATTGGTGCCAGAAAACTTGTGCCAATCAGAAGTCAGAACGGCCACGACCGTTTGGAACTTGTCTGGTAAGACGTTGTCCCCAGGGGCTCTTCTCGCCGTTCTTTACTTTAGACTTTCCCTCGCCCCCACTATCTGCCCCTGGGTCTCCGAGGATGCAAAAAGGCTGGCTAGGCCCCTGATCTCTACATCAAATAAGGAGTTCCACATAACAGGCAACAAAAACAAAGAAAGAGGGAGTTATGACTAGACTGTGTGATCTCTGACTTTTAAGTAGTTGCTTAACTTATAGTTCTGGGTTTTTTTAGGGATAGATACTATTTTTAATGGACAATCCCAATGGCATTTCTTTCTATTTTGCATGCTAATGGTTCTTTTCTGTGAGAACTTCCTTAAGTTAAGAGCAACAATAACTTTCACTCTCAACATAGAAAAGTTTGGCATTGAACTTAACAAAACAATCAATGAGAGGATTACATTGTACTATGAGACTGCAAAAACCATTAGCACTTTTGGTCATAATGCATAATTTACATCCTGCAATATATCAGGTATGAATCACATTTTTAAATGTAAATGCATAATCTTGTTTTGTGCTAGACTCAGATATTAAGCCAGTAAGAGTGCCACACTGTCTGAAAAAAAGCAATAGCTCAGTTTTGGGTCTCATGGCTGATTCCAGAAAATCTTCATACCATACCACAGCCAGCTTTTTGGAAATCAGAAGGCATGGGGGTTAACGATTATTGAGTTCCGAGGGCATGGGGGATAATGCAGTTTGGAAATTCCAAAGGCAAGGGGGGTTAAAATAATGGAAGCCATCCATGGTATGGTAACGATATTTTCTTAAATCATTCAATTGGGATCGAGCTCCATCCCTACATCCACCGCTGGCAGTGGACTTGGATAATTAATG
>NC_133201.1:51210575-51288075 GCF_958299795.1 Porites lutea | reverse complement strand
TTTTTGCATCAGCAAATTTTATTATTTATCTTCTGGAAAGCTAAAACATGCCAACTTCAACTTTGGTTTTGGTCAAAAACAAAACTACACAAAAACAAATACAAAAAGCTCGCATGACTGTTATAGTGTCTCTTCATCCTATCTTCTGCGACAACTTTACAGCAAGATATTCATTATGACATCTACAGCATGTCTTGTCCTTGCACATTCTTTGCTTGCTATTGTACCGAAACATCCCTATGTAACAGACCTCGTGGCATCAGACTTTTCACCATGTTTGTGTGCAACTGATATCTCAAAAGGTGGACAGACAATTCCCACCAGATATAGAACACATCCATACACACCAAATCTTTTTTCACCACGCGTGTTGCATAGGAGTGTGGTGAAATATAGCAACTCGGGGCAACTCAAGTGTATCAAATATAAGACTTGAAAATTCATACACTGTTCATTAGAAATTCAAGCCAAACTGTATCCTTACAAACAGCATTAGAAAGTAAAAAGCGGATCTATTAATCGTGATTAATGTGCAGTGTACTCAGCCGCTCGCCTAAGTGAAAGTCGCCCTGTTCGAGTCCGGGAAAGTTGGACTCTTCGACCATCAAAAAAATCCCTGTGTTGTTTTCCGATTTCGCGACCCAAAAAAATGCCGGCGTCTTTCATAGACCCAAAAAAATCCCTTTTGGCCAAAATGTCAGACCCAAAAAAATCCTTCGGACCCCCCCGTCATTAAAATATGTGAGTGGGGCCCCTGAGCGTTCAGCTGTAACAATCGTATTCGAAGTCGAAGTCGAAGTCGAAGTCGAAGTCGAAGTCGGTACGCATCAGTGCAGCACCAAAGTGAAATCAAGTTAAAATGTTTATGTAAGATTCTTTACGCGTATTACGAGACTATGGATGCTCTCGAATAATGATAAATATAACGAGAATACGTTAGTTCTGTGGAAGAGCCCGGACATCTTGAAAACATATTCCGTTTATGTATTCGTTTACTGGAGACCACGGGAACAGTAGATTACTATGGCTTCAAACATGCCTAGAATTCTTGATGGTGCTACAATATAATTTATGCGTTTTAAAAGCTTAGGGTTTCATGATTGCCAGCCGTGCGTGTAGTTAAACCAATGCATGCCGCGCACTCTGATTTTAGCCCTGACCTAGAACTCGTAACACTCACAGAATCACGCCATATCACGTGTCTTCTGGGGGGCAAGAGTCCAAGTGCGGATATTTTTTCATCAGAGCTTAATCTCTGGTAGCCTCCCCGCAGACGTCCTTTGGGGTTCGTTTGTCACGCATTCATTTCTCCCCCACGGTCCGTGAGGGAGAAATGAATGCGTGACAAACGAACCCCAAAGGACTTCTGCGGGGAGGCTAGATCTCTGGTTGTTACGCCATACTGACGAGCCCCAAAGAGGGCGAAACAGCTGTCTATGGCTACAATCCCGCTCTGTTTTGAGTTCTTTCGGTATCGTGTTGATGTCTTGCAGAGTTAATTTTCACGTAGTACGATCAGCATTGCAGTATTCTGCTTGCAGAATTTAATATGTCTCCTAGAGAGTTAAATCACAACAAGCCAAAGTGGCATTCATCACACTATTGCAACTTATCTCTAAAATTTATTGACACTATAAATGTTGAGGAAAAAAGATTGTGTTGTTCTTGGTTAATTTGATGCATTCGATTTTCACTAAATCTCTCTAGATGTGACGTCATCAACTATAACAGGAGCTAATTTACATATTCCATTGTGCAGTGACTGTGCGGTGTGGTGACATTGAACTAGTCACGCTATATTTTGGCGAGCCCTTAGGAACAGTAAAAATACAAAAGAAGAATAAAAATATCACATTATATTACAAACTAAACCGTCCAGAAATAGAGGATATTACATGGCCGCGCGGAGATACGAAATTTCTCTTCGAGTGTTGAAAAATATTTCACGAGTGAGCGCAGTGAACGAGTGAAATATTTTTTCAACACGAGAAGAGAAATTTCGTATCTCCAAGCGGCCATGTAATGTTCTATTTATTATATAAACACCAATGAAATACAAAACCATTTCACTTTAATAGTTTTTTGGTGTGAAAGGCGCGATGTACATTATGAAGCCATAGCAACGGTGATATTTTCAAATGTGAAGATAACATGTTATTTTCACATTTTTGCTCTCGCTCCAACTTTCGCGCAATAACTCGCTTGGAAACGCTTTCTACGCAGGCTAATAGTTATACTACGGGAAAACCTTTGCTCATTCCATGCATGGTGAAATTAACTTGTGTACTGTTTTTTGTACTGAGGTCGGAGAGAGCAAGAAGCCAAAATCTTTTTTTTTTTTCTTGACTCTTGGTGCTTCACCCCTCGGACGCAATCACCTATTGTAATTCTTTTCTAGAAATTATTCAATTACAGCGGATTACACTAATAAATGTGTCTCTAGCACCGTAAAATTTTGGCGTGAGCGACTTGTGGTAGATTGCTCGCAGTACCAGTTGCGGGCACAGGGCTCCGGCAAGCCTCCGTACATTTGAAGCCAAGATGGCCACTCGAACGTACGGCTAAGTGCTTCGTCTCGACGATCTTAGGAAAGGATTTAATGTATCGGTCAAATCGAAGCTTCAACATGCCCCCCCCCCGGGCATTTGACTTTTTTGAAAATTATTGTTCAAATTCCCCCCTACCCGGGCCAAAATGCCGTTCAAATGCCCCACACTAGGGTCCATTCAGGTGATCAAATGCCCCCACCCCGGGGACATTTCACAGGCACAAAAATGACAGAAGGAAGGCTGAAACACCTTCAGTGGTCGAACAAAATATTTATAAATATAACAAAAACTGAGAAACACTGTTAGCGTATTTACTACGAACAAAAGTCTCGTGCAAAGCGGCGGAAATCGCTGCCACAAGGTCACTGAATGTTCAGCTTTTTTTCGTCATGCAACATACAAAGCGTTCTATAAAAAAGATCCCACCTATTGAGATTACTACATCATGACCATTTCACTGACATGCATCATCGTTCACCTTATTAATTAACATACTTGCAGTAGGTCAAAGTAGTTGACCTGAGCTTTTTATCTTATTTTATTTTATGTTGTTGTATTGAATCGCTGATATAGGTATTGTCTTTCATTGTAAACACAACAATAAAATACATTCATACATTCAAAGCCTGAATCCAATATTAAAAATTTTAAAATTTAAATACTTCAAATACGACACAAAGCTTGTTTAAGCCCTTTCCTCGCAACCAATTGGCCACAAAGGCACAATCTTTTCCACGAAAATCCTCTAACACCGCGTCCTCCATGATAGTTCGCCACGCCAAAGATTTTACATGAAATCGAAGGTGCAGTTCAAATTCCCCACCCCTAAAGCATTGGGATCAAATTCCCCACCCCCTGGAAGACTCTGATAATCAAATTCCCTCCTCCCCGGGACGGAAAAGGTGTCAAATGCCCGGGGTATGCCCGGGGGGGGGGCATGTTGAAGCTTCGATTTGACCGATACATAAGACTGAGAAAAGTCTAGACTCGTGGAGTTGGGGGAGAAGGCTGAGATCAGGGGCACCCAACGAGTATATTGTTCAAAACCACCTAAACAAAGCATTCTTAAACGTATTTAAGTATTTAACAGGTATATAGGCATATTTTTAACCCCTAAAAATTTTTCATCTGTTCGGATTTCCTAGCTGAAAGTCTAGTGATCCGAAAATTATAGGGATCAAAACTTACCTTTTCGAAAATTTCAGCCAGAAAAAAGGCTCCCGAAAATTCTAGGTGACCTTTTTAGGTTAAAAATCCGTTAAAAATGGGCAATTATACCATTTTTTAGTTGTTCGAAAGTCCAAGAAGAGGCAGGCAAGCAAGAAATTTTACAACAAGTGTTCCAAAACTTCTAAATCTCAAATCGTCCTCCGAACAGATATTTTTCCGAAAATTGACGCTGGGTGCCCCTGTGAGATTCAGGCAATTCAGTTTAACGGGAACAAATCTCCGTTATCAAAAATATCCGGATACGTATGGACGAGGTCTGATACCGCAAATCATGTTTCTAACGGGGAACAAGGTAAGGAACGTGTAACGACCACAGGAAACGGTAAAATTAAAAATGGGAACAAAACAGAGGATTGACAAAGCTCGCCTGGTCTGCTCATAACGTGTTAGGATTACTTCATTGTTTTAAGAAGGTTGTCCCACACACTGGACTGGTTGTACCGTCCCCAATCACTGTTCAAATTCGGACCCTTGAGCCTGATGTAGATGGCTTCCTTTACTCCTCGTTCAAACTACTTAGGTTCTACAGTCAGAGGCCTCACATGTGTCACATTGTATGCGATACACTGGAACCACTATCATCTCTTTCTAGATCTTATCCTTGGGACGTACTAATAATTGCCTAAAGGTGTTACTAGGCTTGAAGAATAGGGGGACTCCATACTGGTTGAATACTCGGCTCAAGTTCATCGACACGCTCTTGACATAGGGTATCATCACTGGAAACGTCTTGGTCTTCCCTTTCACCCTCTCATCCCTTCCTTTCTTTTCCTCCTGTTTAGGCTCTGGTGTTGCTGAGGCCTCCAAACCAGGGCTTTCAACCCGCCTTGTCAGTGGTTCCTCAATTATCCAGTCTGGGTAATTGTTCATCTTGAGTGCTTGCCCTATGTGGTTCCTCTCTTTTCTAAGATCTTCTGGGTCACTAACTATTCTCTCTACTCGGTTCTAACATCATCCCTCTTATGAAGTAGTGGGTGGTTGCTATTAAAGTTCAAGTACTGATCTGTGTGGGTTTCTTTGCGGAAGACTCTGGTGTTGATCGAGCCATCTTTTTGTAAGACAGTCACCATCAGCCAGAAAAGCCGATGTTTTTTTCTTTCTTCTCTACCTCATCCTTCTCCACTCTGGCCTCTATTTCCCCGTCAGTGGTCCAATTAATATGTTCATCAATGCTGTTGATGTAATGTGTGAAGCACCTGTGAATTTTCCCTCTTAAGAATGGTGTGCGTATCGTCCACATACCTCTTCCACCAGTTCGGTGGATGTTCAGCAGTGGCTAGAGCTTTCCAGTGTTCGAACGACTCCACAGACATGTTGCAGACGATGGGGGACGCAGGGGAGGACATAGAAGCACCATGAACCTGAAGGTATCACTCACCATCAAACTGAAAAAGTACATTTCAAGCACAACTCTAACAGTCTGATGACGTCTTCTGGGGCTTGGATGTTCTCATAGCGAGCTTGGTATCATCCATGCGGCTGTGACAGCAAATAATCTCATACCTTTGAGCAGGCTCTACTTTGATCTTCGTCGCCTCTTCCGCAAAACCCTTGCGATTCTTTACATGGTGTTGGGTTGTGCCCACCATTGGGGAGAAAACTGAGGCCAAGTAGCGAGCGCACTCATATGAAATGGTGCCTATGGAGCTCATTGTGGGTCGTAATGGCATGTGTTTTTTATGTATCTTGGGGAGACCATGGAAGCGAAGAGGTTAGTCAACTGTACGTTAGAGTTTCCTGCTGTTATCACGTTTCTGTCTTTTAGGACTTCCAGAGCCATTGCAAACTTTTTCTTGTCCTGGGTGGTTGGGTCAGATTTCACTTTCTGATAAGTTTTCTCATCCTTATAGGGGTTCTCACCATTTGTCCATGTACTCCTCTATGTTCATAACCACTGTAACACTTCCTTTGTTAGCCCGCAGGATACTAATCTTCTCATCCTTCCTTAACTTCCTATGTCTTTATATTCCTTCTTGCCTACATTCCGCTCCTTCACTTCCTTATTTCTGCTCAAGATTTTAGCCACTCTTGATCTTAATTCACTTCCGTTACTATTGTCCCGTTACTGATTCACTGGCAGTAACAATGTCTATGACTGGTACTTTCGCCGGATGTTGCTGTAAAGTTGAGGCCTTCTTGTCTGAGAACTAATGATTCTCGGTCTGATGTGATTCCGTCTAAACAGTCCTCTACAAACCTTAAGATACATTACGAGGATGTGGTATTAATGGCAATAGTAGATATATCCCTTTTTTTCTGTTCTTTCTCTGTTAATCTGACAAAACTTGTTTATTTGCTTCGTTTTCGTTTCCTGGGGTTCTCGCGCCCGAGGGCGTTCCCGTGTTCCCTAAAGCTGTCAGCAGTGTTTTCATGTTCTTCTCTAAACAGTTTAATACGGATAGCCAATGCACGCTGATAGGATTGAAGAGCTGAGGTGTAGTAATGCATGCTAGCTTGAGTTACACCGAGTGTCATGAAGCTGTCAGCAGTGCTTTCATGTTCGTCTCCAAACAGTTTAATGCGTATTGCTAAAGCTCGCTGTTTAGACTGAAGAGCTGCTTTGTAGTCTTTCATTTCGTGTTGTATTACTCCGAGGTCTCTGTAGCTGTCAGCAGTGCTTTCATGTTCTTCTCCAAAAAGTTCAATGCGTATAGCCAAGGCGCTCTGAAGAGATTGAAGTGCTGAGTTGTAGTCATGCATGATGGCTTGTGTTACACCAAGTGTCCGGTAGCTGTCAGCAGTGCTTTCATGTTCTTCTCCAAACAGTTTAATACGGATAGCCAATGCACGCCGCTGAGATTGAAGAGCTGATGTGTAATCATGCATGATGGCCTGTATTACACCGAGTTCCCTATAACTTTGAGCAGTACTTTCATGTTCTTCTACAAAAAGTTCAATGCGTATAGCCAAGGCGCTCTGAAGAGACTGAAGAGCTGAGGTGTAGTCATGCATGCTAGCTTGCGTTACACCGAGTGTCCTGTAGCTGTCAGCAGTGCTTTCATGTTCTTCTCCAAACAGTTTAATACGGATAGCCAATGCACGCCGTCGAGATTGAAGAGCTGATGTGTAATCATGCATGATGGCCTGTATTACACCAAGTTCCCTATAACCTTGAGCAGTACTTTCATGTTCTTCTCCAAAAAGTTCAATGCGTATAGCCAAGGCGCTCTGAAGAGACTGAAGAGCTGAGGTGTAGTCATGCATGTTAGCTTGCGTTACACCGAGTGTCCTGTAGCTGTCAGCAGTGCTTTCATGTTCTTCTCCAAACACTTTAATACGGATAGCCAATGCACGCTGATGAGATTGAAGAGCAGAGGTGTAGTCATGCATGTTAGCTTGTGTTACACCGAGTTGTCTGTAGCTGTCAGCAGTGCTTTCATGTTCTTCTCCAAACAGTTTAATGCGTATTGCTAATGCACGGTGTTCAGACTGAAGAGCTGCTTTGTAGTCTTTCATTTCGTGTTGTGTTACTCCGAGGCTGAAGTAGCTGTCAGCAGTGCTTTCATGTTCTTCTCCAAACACTTTAATACGGATAGCCAATGCACGCTGATGAGATTGAAGAGCAGAGGTGTAGTCATGCATGTTAGCTTGTGTTACACCGAGTTGTCTGTAGCTGTCAGCAGTGCTTTCCTGTTCTTCTCCAAACACTTTAATACGGATAGCCAATGCACGCTGATGAGATTGAAGAGCAGAGGTGTAGTCATGCATGTTAGCTTGTGTTACACCGAGTTGTCTGTAGCTGTCAGCAGTGCTTTCCTGTTCTTCTCCAAACACTTTAATACGGATAGCCAATGCACGCTGATGAGATTGAAGAGCAGAGGGGTAGTCATGCATGTTAGCTTGTGTTACACCGAGTTGTCTGTAGCTGTCAGCAGTGCTTTCATGTTATTCTCCAAACACTTTAATACGGATAGCCAATGCACGCTGATGAGATTGAAGAGCAGAGGTGTAGTCAAGCATGTTAGCTTGTGTTACACCGAGTTCCCTGTAGCAGTCAGCTGTGCTTTCATGTTCTTCTCCAAACACTTTAATACGGATAGCCAATGCACGCTGATGAGATTGAAGAGCAGAGGTGTAGTCATGCATGTTAGCTTGTGTTACACCGAGTTGTCTGTAGCTGTCAGCAGTGCTTTCATGTTCTTCTCCAAACAGTTTAATGCGTATTGCTAATGCACGCTGTTCAGACTGAAGAGCTGCCTTGTAGTCTTTCATTTCGTGTTGTGTTACTCCGAGGTTTCTGTAGATGTCAGCAGTGCTTTCATGTTCTTCTCCAAACAGTTTAATGCGTATTGCTAATGCACGCTGTTCAGACTGAAGAGCTGCTTTGTAGTCTTTCATTTCGTGTTGTGTTACTCCGAGGTTTCTGTAGCTGTCAGCAGTGCTTTCATGTTCTTCTCCAAACAGTTTAATACGGATAGCCAATGCACGCCGCCGAGATTGAAGAGCTGATGTGTTATTATGCATGATCGCCTGTATTACACCGAGTTCCCTATAACTTTGAGCAGTACTTTCATGTTCTTCTCCAAAAAGTTCAATGCGTATTGCCAAGGCGCTCTGAAGAGACTGAAGAGCTGAGGTGTAGTCATGCATGCTAGCTTGCGTTACACCGAGTGTCGTGTAGCTGTCAGCAGTGCTTTCATGTTCTTCTCCAAACAGTTTAATGCGTATTGCTAATGCACGCTGTTTAGACTGAAGAGCTCCTGTGTAGTCTTTCATTTCGTGTTGTGTTACTCCGAGGCTGAAGTAGCTGTCAGCAGTGCTTTCATGTTCTTCTCCAAACACTTTAATACGGATAGCCAATGCACGCTGATGAGATTGAAGAGCAGAGGTGTAGTCATGCATGTTAGCTTGTGTTACACCGAGTTCCCTGTAGCAGTCAGCTGTGCTTTCATGTTCTTCTCCAAACACTTTAATACGGATAGCCAATGCACGCTGATGAGATTGAAGAGCAGAGGTGTATTCATGCATGTTAGCTTGTGTTACACCGAGTTGTCTGTAGCTGTCAGCAGTGCTTTCATGTTCTTCCCCAAACAGTTTAATGCGTATTGCTAATTCACGGTGTTCAGACTGAACAGCTGCTTTGTAGTCTTTCATTTCGTGTTGTGTTACTCCGAGGCTGAAGTAGCTGTCAGCAGTGCTTTCATGTTCTTCTCCAAACACTTTAATACGGATAGCCAATGCACGCTGATGAGATTGAAGAGCAGAGGTGTAGTCATGCATGTTAGCTTGTGTTACACCGAGTTGTCTGTAGCTGTCAGCAGTGCTTTCATGTTCTTCTCCAAACAGTTTAATACTGATAGCCAATGCACGCTGATGAGATTGAAGAGCAGAGGTGTAGTCATGCATGTTAGCTTGTGTTACACCGAGTTGTCTGTAGCTGTCAGCAGTGCTTTCATGTTCTTCTCCAAACACTTTAATAAGGATAGCCAATGCACGCTGATGAGATTGAAGAGCAGAGGTGTAGTCAAGCATGTTAGCTTGTGTTACACCGAGTTCCCTGTAGCAGTCAGCTGTGCTTTCATGTTCTTCTCCAAACACTTTAATACGGATAGCCAATGCACGCTGATGAGATTGAAGAGCAGAGGTGTAGTCATGCATGTTAGCTTGTGTTACACCGAGTTGTCTGTAGCTGTCAGCAGTGCTTTCATGTTCTTCTCCAAACACTTTAATACGGATAGCCAATGCACGCTGATGAGATTGAAGAGCAGAGGTGTAGTCATGCATGTTAGCTTGTGTTACACCGAGTTGTCTGTAGCTGTCAGCGGTGCTTTCATGTTCTTCTCCAAACAGTTTAATGCGTATTGCTAATGCACGGTGTTCAGACTGAAGAGCTGCTTTGTAGTCTTTCATTTCGTGTTGTGTTACTCCGAGGCTGAAGTAGCTGTCAGCAGTGCTTTTATGTTCTTCTCCAAACAGTTTAATGCGTATTGCTAATGCACGCTGTTCAGACTGAAGAGCTGCTTTGTAGTCTTTCATTTCGTGTTGTGTTACTCCGAGGTTTCTGTAGCTGTCAGCAGTGCTTTCATGTTCTTCTCCAAATAGTTTAATGCGTATTGCTAATGCACGCTGTTCAGACTGAAGAGCTGCTTTGTAGTCTTTCATTTCGTGTTGTGTTACACCGAGTTCCCTGTAGCTGTCAGCAGTGCTTTCATGTTCTTCTCCAAACAGTTTAATGCATATTGCTAATGCACGCTGTTTAGACTGAACAGCTGTTTTGTAGTCTTTCAGCGCGTGTTGTGTTACTCCGAGGTTTCTTTAGATGTCAGCAGTGCTCTCATGTTCTTCTCCGAACAGTTTAATGCATATTGCTAATGCACGCTGTTTAGACTGAACAGCTGCTTTGTAGTCTTTCATTTCGTGTTGTGTTACTCCGAGGTTCAAGTAGCTGTTAGCAGTACATTTACGTTCGTCTCCAAACAGTTTAATGCGTATTGCTAATGCACGCTGTTGAGACTGAACAGCCGCTTTGTAGTCTTTCATTTCGTGTTGTGTTACTCCGAGGCTGAAGTAGCTGTCAGCAGTGCTTTCATGTTCTTCTCCAAACAGTTTAATGCTTATTGCTAATGTACGCTGTTTAGACTGAAAAGCTGCTTTGTAGTCTTTCATTGCGTGTTGTGTTACTCCGAGGTCCCTGTAGATGTCAGCAGTACGTTCATGTTCGTCTCCAAACAGTTTAATGACGGCTTCTTGATAGTATTTGCTTCTGTCCGCGATCAGCTTTTGAGTCGGGTCTTTACCACTTAATTGCCACGATAAAAGTGTCACAAGGCTGTGAAAAGTGAGCAATCCGAGAGTAATTTGAACCTGTCTTTCGATATTCTCTGTGATTTGGAGAAGCGAATTACTTAAACATTGCTTGGTGTTAGCATCAGCAAAACGTTTTGCTGCTACGCTTAACAGAAAAATAATTTCACATTTCAGAGGCTGACTTCGCAAGATGTCCGAGTTTTGTTGAAGTTTCACTTCATTGATAGTTTCCTTTCTTTAGCTTTTCATTGACGGGATAATAAGTAGTTGCCAATCCCTCAATGCGCTACATTGGTGAATTGCTTTGTCATAGAAGGTCCTTGCACTAGGGAAGTCGCTAAGGGACTGAAAATAAACAGCAAGTATCTGAAAAATAATCATCTCCAGAATGCGTTTTTCTGCGCTGTTACAATTTTCAAGTGACAATAGCGCCTCTTTTAAGAACTGCACTCCATTATTCGCTTCTTCTGTAATAAAGTGATAGATTCCCATATAGCACAAGTATTTTCCTTTTTCCAGGTTGGGAACAAGGAAAGCTGCAGCTTGAAGCTCGTTCACTTTTGAGAGAAGATGTATCGTCTTTCCTTTTCGTCCTAGGTTCAACTCACCGAAAGCTCTTGAGGAAAGTAGTTGTCTGTAGTATGTATCTTTCTTTTGCAGATTGGCTGCCTTTATGGCTGAGTCGTATATGTGAAAAAAGTTTTTTGCTTCACTGATATTCCAAAAAAGCGAGTCTAGGAAAATCTCTCCTTTCACCAGTACATCATACACGCTGTCAGCTCTCTCGGAATCCGAACAACTCTTTACTATACTTTCAATGATGTTCTCCTTATTTTCATAGAATTCAATATATGCTGTCATTGAGTTCTCGGTAAGAAATTGTTCATTGAGCTTCTCAAAAAGGCAAATGTAGAACGCATTGAAACGACTCTCTGAGTTCAGCAACGTATCTCTCATCTCTCTTTCTCCCTTTTCTCTTGCAAATGATTGCAAGAGCCTGTGCATTGTAAACGATCCCGGTTTAGAGCTTGAATCAATGAGAGACTTTCTTCGAAGGCTTCCTAATATCTTCCTGGCTTCCATAGACTCTAGATCTGTGTCACTTAAAACGGCTGCAGCTACTTCCGTACTGAAACTCTCAGGAAGAATGCTTAAGGATATAAGTGCATCTTTTTCTTGCATGGTGAGTTTCTTGAAAGAAGAATCAAACAAGAACTGTATTCGGTGACGAGTTGGGTAATCTGGATTGTTTAACATTTCGATGATACGGTTTTCTGTCGAGGACTTTATGAGGTCATCTATAATCTGGCGTGGTTGAGCACTATCTTCAGATATCAAAGAACACATTAACTTCATGGCTAAAGGAACCTGTCCACAGATTTGTGCGATTTGTGTACAGTCTGCAGTACTTGCATTTGGAAGCAACTCAGAAACTAGGGTATTAGCTAAGACTTTATCTAATGGTCTTATTCTTAAACCCTTATGACCTTGAAAATGAAGGTCCATATACTCAAGAGACTCTCTTGTGGCCACGACGAAAGTCACCATTTGATTGCGCCTTAGAATCTCTTCGAGAAGTTGCATAACCTCTTCCTTTGCGTTCGGCGAACCACTTTCTAACCAATCATCGAAGTTATCAAGGATAAACACAGAAGGATTTGACACACTGCTGAAAATTTGCCAGACTTCTTCATCGATGGATAGACACTGACCAGAAGGTTGATTTATTGTGGTAAGTTGCCTCAAAAGGCTAAGAAATTTTGAAGCCAAATCTGCTTTAGAACGGACTCCTCTTAGAGAGACCCAATACACAGGCATTCCCTGAGACCGGAGGGCATGTCCAACCGCAATCGCAACAGACGTTTTTCCGAATCCAGGTGTACCCCAAATTGACACCAGTCGGATAGACTCGGAAGACACGTGTCCGATGATCTCTTCACATTCGCTCTGGCGCCCAGTAAAATTAGGAACCACTGAGGGAAGGGAAGCTCCAAAGGGCGAGGACCTCACACCTATAAAAAACGAAAGTAAACTGACTAATCAGAAGATAAGTTCAAATATCTAAAGAAATAAAAAAAATCGACTTGGATTAAAGATCGATCAAGAATCTATCACTTGCTGTCATGGACCGTTAGAAATGTCTTTTTTGGAAGAAAGAAAAACAAAATCCATAAGCTATTTGATGAAGATTTAAACATGGGTGCGTAGCTGGCTGGAATTAGCTATAGGCTGCCAGCATCCTTCGCAGCCATTTCTGATCCAAAAACCGTCTGCAAAAGAGGCTATTCCCTTCTTGGCAGTTTACTTTCCCAGTCCTGCCAAGCCTCGACTCTACTGGCTCACGGTCTTGATTAGCGCCCGTAAGTACTCTTTTGTCTTAAGTACTCAAAAGCGTGGCAAACGAAGCACTCGAATCACGAAAAGTAGCACTTAAGCATGTTTATATCACCAGCTACGCAGGTTTGGAGCCACTTTGCCTCACAAAGTTTGCATGAGCAACTTCTCTTTAGAAAGTACATAACGTTCTGCATATAAATGACAAGTGTGCCTGATCAAGCTTTAATCCTTATTGATGATCAAAATATTTACTTTTACATAGCATACCGCTCAAACCATTTTAAGTACAATTATTGTGGCACTTAAACGCGGTAGGACTAGCTCAGTCGGTAAAGCTCTTGACTGCAGAGCGAGAGGTCGCAGGTTCGATCCCCAGGGCCGGACAGGTCTGACTCAGGGTCTTAAAATAACTGAGAAATGCTGTCTTTCCCCTCAAAAAGGTTAGACCTTTGCGTGGAAATAGGTAGACTAGACTGCGTAGCAGGCGCTTGTAATTAGTAATGTGGGCGCAAAAAAGAAGGTGCCCCTTTCTTTCTCTTGCCCATATTACTTACATGCGCCAGCTGGACAGGTTATAGCTATACGGTATTGCTTAACTTTTAACGCTGTCGTTTCAGTCCGTCATTTCATACCTTCGGTGTCTTCCTTCTTTGCCTCTTTTATAGAATGCAATAACGCTTTTATCGCACTGATATCTGAACTCACTTCCTCGAGAAAATTAATGTATGCTCGAGTCTCGTCTCTGAGTTTCATTTCCAAATTGCGAACTTCATTTGTGGGAAAGTCCGACTCCTTCAAGCCACCAACGGCGTCAATTGGGACTGTCGAGACACCAAGGGCTTTAAACGCATCTTTGGCGTAATTCACGTACTGATCAAAGGTCGCTTTGTCCATCTCAGAATTTGACAAATGGCAAAGTGAATTCCTAAGACGACGAAGCTGATCAATAGCAAGTGCAAAGGTCTCAGCATTGTTTCCACCCGGGCTGAGCACACATGCATGGAAACTACCATGAGGTAAGGCACGGGGTTTCACGTACAAATCACTGAGTGTAGTGATGGAGCCTGTGCTGGCTGGTAAAGCAAAAGACCTCGAAAATATTGTTGCCTGGAACAGATTGGAGCAATCCCATTCATTGTAAGACTGACCAATAGGAATTTTAGTCCTGCCGCCCTCTGTAGTGGCAAACAAATTCCTCACAGCAGTTGAGTCATCCCAGAGCTGGAAACCAGGGCGACCTCCATAGGTGTTGTCCCACATGGTTTTAAAGGTCTGCCGTAAGACTTTTGGAATTCATTTAATACTAACGAGGAGAACTTAAAGAAATTCAGTTGCTCGTCACTAAACGGCTGCAATGTCATCTCTGGCCGTCGGTATCGAAACCCGTCAATGGGTGAACTGAAATGTGGTAAAATAATATGGAAACCATTTTAGTGGACAAATTGTAGCAGGTATTTTCGCCTGAAATAAATGGCGGTGCATACAAGTGTCAAGAGGAGGAAAAAAATGTTATTATTAGTGAGCTCCATACTCGTAACTAAAACGTTTTCGATTACCAGACGGGATGAGCATGAAGATGGTTAAAACACCACACTAGAACCTCTTTTCCTTCAATAGATCCACAAAATTCTTACAATATATTAGGGAATAGGGGAAGGTGCAGTGGTCTGGAGAGAGCATTTCAATTCCCTGCGTCGACGCAATACGTGGGTTTTTTCTCCGGGTTCTCCGGTGTTTCGTTCTCCTCAAAAGCCAATATTTTCAAATTCCAATTTGACCAGGAAAGGTAGACGAAAAACCTGCACTTTTTGGATGTGCTACCGCTAAATCATTATTTATTTTATTAACTCTGTAGTATTCATCTTCTATTATATACGCAGCGTTCAGTTTATCGATTTAATTGTCCACTTTTTATAACATTCAACAATTTTTCGAAAGAACTGTCATAACATCAAGATTGGTGATATGAACAGAATGTGGCTCATGACTGATAAATTAATTCAAATAACCGCTTTTTGTATTGCCTGACCGGCGTTTTTTTTTTTCTGTACGGACCGACCTGGGTCAGAAGCTTTCTTCAAAATAAGGGCATATTTGTGCATTCATTTCGTAAAACACAGCAAAGGAGGTTCACTTAACAAATGTCAAGTTATAGACGTGAACCTGGCGAGGAAAGTCTCTACATTACGCAGCATATGTATCAACGGTGCACTTATGGCTTTCCACCGTGAAAAAAATGGACATTCTACAGTAAAAGTAATAATTGTATATGTTCTTTAACCGCCAAAAATTGTCATGAAAAGCTAGATTTTTTAGACGGGAACTGAGAAAACTTACCCAAATTCAGCAAACTCCGTTGACTTCGCCTCTCTGGTCAGGATACGATTATGAAGGCCGGTAAATTCTGACAGTGTATAAAATGATACTTGCGAAATGGCTCCTATGAACGAAAACAATGAAGAAGATTTCTTAAACAGGTAAAGAAAACGGCTCACTCGATGGCTTCAAGGCCTATAAAATGACGTCAGTGTGTCGACAACCAACGCCCACCATTAGGTGAGTAACGATGTTATATCCAGACTCCGGCATTCGTCTCCTGACCCTGATATGTGGATCGGTTTTGCGATGTCAAACGAAAAGTTTCGTGATTTTTTTGTGATCATGCTAGGTGAACAACTTTACAGCGTCTGATTAGTGCAGGAATTCTTTATCAGCATTCGATAGGCCTAGGTGTTCTATCGCTTAAAGTAAACTGAAAATGTTTCGTTAAGATATACATCATAACTTATCCCGCCAGATACCAGATTTGTAACTACTCAGCTCGTTTAGTTTTTTGCCTGATCTATTTTAATGTGTTCTGTTTTTTCTCAACGTTTTTAAGTTGGCAAATGAAACGGTTAGTTGTTGTTGTTATTGTCTACTCCATTCCCAGTCGTTAAGCCTTCGTCAAAGATGATAAATCTGCTGCGGCACTTACCTGGCAATGACAAAAAGATCTGTTCCAATCAAATCTGAGTTGTTGTCGACTGAAATGAAGGTGTTTGATACACGTGGACGCAAGTGAGCTCAGAATAATGTTGAAAATGGTCCACGTCTCCTTATTTACGTTATTCTCAATTCCTGAAAAAGAAATTTTTTCCTTTTTCTTATTTCAACCCAGACTCACTGCCTCTTTCTTCAACATGCACGGTTAGTTGTGAACCGTTGTATAGGTCTTTGTCATTTTGTTAAGCATTCTAGGATATCTTGTACAAAGAACTATTGACATTAGTGCACCGTTTTTTAATCTCTTCCAGGCATAAACTCTACAATGATCAAGTCACTCTCGCTTGGAGTACAATAAAAACCCGCTTATAAGAACCTCGATTTTAAGAACCTGTTAGGATAAGATTGTCCATTGGGACCCCTTTTAAGTAAGAACCTGTTTTAGCCTACAATTTGAAACAGGTTCTTATTTTGAAAAATTCAGTCAAACACTAAATACACAAATTTAATAGAACAAGGTCTACAGCTAGTAAAATGAAGATAAGACCCTGGCACTGAGACAATTGACGTGTAGATCTATATATCCTTCGTAAATGGCTTTAACATACTTGGATTAAAGAGATTTTTATAAAATATTATGCATGTAATACCAAAAATAGGCCCAAAATAGGTAACACCCACAAATGACAAACACCTTCTTTATTTTTAAAAATAAGAACCTGTTTAAGAACCAGAGTAGCTTAATTTTCCGGTAAGCACCATTTCTATATTAAAGAACCTTCATAGCCTAGCTTGGAAAAACTTAGGTTCTTATTCGTGGGTTTTTACTGTTTAGGGCTACAAGCCTTGCTTATTACATCGGCTCCAGCGTCTCTTAACACAAACAAGCCTGTTTATGCATTTTATGGTACATTGATGTTATCATAAACGTCTTTTCAATTTTCTTATAAACACCTGGTTTCTGGTAAGGTTTTCAATCACACGACACAGTCAAAGAAATATTTATTACACAACCTTTCATTGATTCAATCAATCAATCAATCAATCAATCAATAAACTTTATTTACCCTCGAATTTACAGTGTAGCACTCAAGTGCTAATATCTTCGAGCCAACTACATTAATAAATAATTATAATAAAAAGTTAATTCTATATAGCAAAAAAGATAACTAACTACCTAGACAACTAACTTGCAAATTATCATGATGTAGAAAGGTTTGCAGTTCCTGCCCTTTTAAGTAAATTATTGTTCCCAGTAGATATCAGTCGTCGAAAAGAAGTAAAATCAGAAATAGTGCGGTAATGGTCAGGGAGAGAATTCCAAGATGTTGCTGCCAAGTAACTAAAGGAATTGATACCATAAGAAGTGGTCGATGGTTGATTGATTGCAAGTTGGTGGACATTACCTTACGCCCTGTTGATCTGCCCGTATTCTATTTGCCTCAAGTCAGAAGGCTTGATCACCATTATGAAAGTTTTGTAGTTTTGGAACTACTTTTTGAGGTTCTAGCGACCTCGAGCAATTTTTTGCTTTTCTGAGTAATTTTTGAGCAAAATATAAGTTTAGAGAAAATATCAAGCACGAAAGAGTCAACGATTTCATTTTCATTTTGCTAATTTCTTCAGAGCGTTAAGACAGGAGGGTCTTCTAAAGGGGTTTAAGGATTGGGTCAAAGGTGTGTTCTGAGGATATCAAATCAAATCAAATCAAATCAAATCCTTTATTTAAACAGGTAGCGCCCAGGAGCACTAAAGTTCTCGTTAAAACGTGTACGTGTGAATGATTGGCAATTTCCCTCGCTAGGAGAAAAAGAAAATCTTGAGGTTTTCATGTGCCTTAACGTTTCATTATGCATCGCCAGAAATTTCGAATCGACATGCGCAGTGAGAGGTGACACTCAGAAAATATCAATGCAATTTTCATTACAGAGAAATGACTGAGAAAATTTTCGGTTTTTAACTTTGAGAACACGGTAAATTTCAGGATGGAAATGGATCGGACTCCACGGCAAAATTTCCTGATATTCGCTTTTCAATATCTCAGCGAAAAATCGTCCAAATTTCAAGCAAAACCTCTCGCTCGAGAGATTTCTGACGAATGAGCCCGCAAAGAAGGCAGAAACAAATATTTGACGGCACGAGATCCAACAGGGCCTGGGTACTACGCCGGGGCACCATGGGTAGCCATACCAGGGGTATATAAGGTTGTGCATATCATGTGTACGTCATCTAGGCTTACGAACCAACCTCTCTTTGGTTTTCCTTAAATTTTTTATTTATTTAATTTTCAGGAGCAATCCATTCTCGATTACATTGTAAAGTCGCGTAGGAAGGGCTTTGAGCTTGAGCCTTGGTTCCTACCCAGATTTCCTGCCCGCAGTTTTTCCCTTCGGGGTTTTTTTGGGTAGGTTTTTTCTGGCCTCCGTCCGACCGCATTTATTTCAGTCAGTGTAAGTAGTTAGGCTGGGGAAACTTAATAAAACCCTGATCAACGGATAACTGGGACAGGGAACACTTCAGGAGCACAGAGGCTGAGCACCGGGAAAACTGGGAACAATCTTCAGTAATGTACCCAACAAGGCACGTAGCCCAATTACCATTAAGGCTGCCAGAAAAGGCTAGGGCGGGACATTGAGTGTAAAAAAATGGATAACTGGCTAGAGGTCTGTAACATTGCCTGCAATCTAACTGCGTCAAACGAGACTTATGTCGCCTCCTAAAGAGCGGTTCCGGGAAAGCTGACCTTGGCATACATAGAAATATGTTAAGTAAAGGAGGGTGCAAAACTGTGATAACTGTACAAGGTACATAGAATAAGAAACGGGAAAAAAGCTGAAAACTAGCAGAGCTGAGCTACCAGGCAGCCTAACTGACACTAAGCCTGTGTGCTTTTGGGGGGGATTCAGGTCGAGATCAACCGGTTGTAGCAGTTCTTTCTTTTTACTTAGCCTCTGTGCTCCTTACAGTGTTGCCTGTGCCAGTTATCCGTTGTCAGAGTTTTATTTCCCCAGCCTAACTGGTGGCCTAACTGGCACTAATCCTGCGTGCTTAACTGGAAGATTCGACATTCATTATAAGAGAAATGGCCGTTTTGACACTAAAGACGGATTATTCGTGTGAGACGGGTTATCCGTTTGATTATTCGAATCAGATAAGTAATACTTCTTAATTTGAAAATGGAATAGTTTTAATTTTGAATGAACAATCCGCTTGACTTTATCCGTCAATTTCGACGGACAGTTTGAAGGCGGGATTATCCGTTCCCGATAGCCTGTGTACGACCGCCCCCTCCCCTCAGAAAAAATCGGAGGTGTCTGTGGGGAGGGCGCGACTGTACACAGGCTAGTCTCGAGACGGATAATCCATTTCTAGCTCTAGCGTGAAAACGGCCAATAACAGAATTCCCGTGTCCAGTGTTTTTAATGATAACGAAGGACTGTACGGAAGGACTGTCTGCCGTTGCCTTGTCCGTAGGCCTCAATTTTCCGCGCGGCTAATGCGTTTCGGGTCACGTGGTCCTAGCGAGTTCCCCACCGAAAAGCCTTGACTGAGATTGCGTGGGAAGACGCCGTACAGGGAATAGGCATGGCAATGTCTACCGTAGCGTCAGAGAAAAACAGGGAAATGTTGTTTATCGGCAACGTGTTTTACAAACAGTGACATCTCTGCGTGTTGTTTCACTAGTGCTTCGAGGGCACTACCTCCTGAAAATCACAAATATTAATCCCCAGCAAGAAGCCACACTTTCGCTATGGAAAAAATTAGTTCCCCGAGAGAGTGGTGGAAATGGAGCCTAGGTCTTGGTCAACACCTAAAAGGCGCTTCGCCTAACGTGAGAGTCACACTAGCCAGGAAATAAAAAACACAATCATAAGTGAGTTTAGTACCTCCCTTAAAAGTAGCAAATCTAGGGAACATTTTCTTTTACGGTTAACTCTTTTTTCCTCTCGATTTACGGCTTACGGTTAAAATTTTTCAGTTTTTACGGCTATCGGCTAAATTTTTGGCCGTTTTACGCCTATCGGTTAACCCCATTGAGACCCTCTTAGGTATTCACCAGTAATCACCTATTATCCTATTTACATACGTACTCTGCAGCGTTGGTTCTCGCCAAGCCGTCCCAAAATAAACTTATTTGCCTTTACATTTTATCTGTTGATGTTGTGGAGTGGAGTCAAAATAATTTCTTGCATTTTGAACACATTTCAGAATAATTGACAGTAGTTTCGTTCAGCGGTTCCATTACTGTAAGTAGGGTCATGTGTGTGTATCCTGACAATGAGCCCGTACTCGGCCCGCCCCGACAGCGGCTTAGACAATTAAAGAAACAAGATCATATAATTAGCACGAAAATTTTGGTTCGAAATCTCCGGGGAAAGCACTAGATAACATCGACCTAAATCAGATGAGTCATCGATATGTCAGCGGCGTCTTACAAAATGACTGAAATGATACCTAAACTTGCGCTCACTTGATCGATCGCAGCGAACATGCAAAATTTGAGTTAGTTTGAGTTATAAAACTGTTAACATTGTCGTTTCCAGTTTATGTTACTTAAACAAAAATGTTAAACCTGTAATAGACTCAGCTGCATTGCATTGAACGATGCGGCTTATGGTCTTTCCTAGGAACGTTGGTTTCGGTCGATGTTATTTAGTGTCAACACGTCACTAAATCCTATCTAACATCGACCGAAACGCGAAACCTAACCGGAACACGGCTGCGGTTCCAAAACCACATAAATGAAATGAATACCGCGAGAGTCCAAATCTTGTCCTTAGAGTCTCAGTTGTTTACCAGCTTTTCGACTTTCAGCTAAGCATGTTTTTAGAGATTCATAGTATAAAAGTTCTTCCTGAACTTCCACAATCACGTGCCAACATTCAACCTGACATGGCTAGTTGTTGGACTGATTCAGCAAGAGGACAACTGGACAGGCACAGATCACACCGCACCGGTTTCCACCGTCTTACGGAAATCGGTCTGATTTTTCATAATCAAATTTTAATTAAATGAAAGCTTTCCAAGTTGAAACCTTAAAAATGTTGGACTCGCCGTGCCACTTAAATATGGAAATTGACCTTGATGAAATAATCCGCCGATTTGCAAGGCTTCATTTGAGAGATCTGAGGAGAATGGAACTGTCCAATTTTAATGATACACTAATTTTAATGATACACTAGTGAGCAGCACACTTATCCTTTCCGTGAACATATTCACTTGGAAGAAGGAGAAATCATGCTCGCCCGGGGTACAGAATCGAACTCGCAACCCTCCGAATACTAGATCGGACATTCTAACCACTGAACTACCAGGGTTCTAGCGTTAGTGAAGTCGCTGAATTCTTCTATACCAGCAGAGTGTACTACACTTTTATACTGGGAGCTGAGTGCATTGCACTTCTATGCTCAGTTTCTCATGTGGCTTCTTCTAGATTTCAGTTAAGTAATTTTAATGATACACTAGTGAGCAGCACATGTGCACTTCCAGTGAACATATTCACTTGGAAGAAGGAGAAACCATGCAAGCCCGGGGCACGGAAAAGTTCGTGCACCGGGCGAGCATGGTTTCCGCACTGTTCACTGTTCACTGTAAGTGTAAGTGTGCTACTCACTAGTGTATCATTAAAATTACTCCACTAAATTACAAGCGCTTCCCTATTATTTTCCCGAAAATTTTAGCTGCAATGAAACACACTAGCACTGCTAGGAAAGTGAGAATTTTTTCTGATTCCTCTCTCCACCACATTTTTAATCCGAAAATTCTAGGTTTCCTTTTTTCTACGAAAATAGCCTGACCCTGGGAGTGAAATGTGAAAAATCAAACTTCAGAAACTAGTAGGGAATTTATTAAATAAGCTTCGAAAATTGTAGATGAATGGAATGGTCATCTAGAAATTTTTAGCAGTCCTCACGTAATAGAAAATTGTAGGTTGGCAATATTTGCTTCTCCGAACAGATATAGCTATTTGAAAGAAACCAGTCGTTGGGTTCCCCTTGGGACTGGGGCCCAGCTTTTTGGAAGGATGTCCAGCTGCAGCCGTCCTATGGAAAGGCCATTTTTGGAAGAAAGACAAGGAAAATTCATTAATCCCTTATAATTTTATGAGAAAACATGCCCTCTGGACGGTCAGTTTTTAATGTCTTACTAAAAGCCTGACTGGAGCCGTAGTTCTTCCCTTGGTAAGTCCAAAATATTGCAGGAAACCTTTACCTTGCGGACAAAAATAAAATCGCTTATAATAATTCAGATAAAGGAGGCACTTTGGAGAAAATTAAACAACCCAAAATCCTTATTTAGCCGCAATTAAGAGCTTTACATTTCAAAGAGGTCAAAGAGAACGCTCCTGCATCCGATACCATGCCGACCAGAAACAATAAGAAACCGCAGAAAATCAATATGCGAGTCACGACCTCTCAGAATAAAAAAGGGGCAAAAATCACATTTGCTAAGTCAAAACCTTTTTCCTTCAGAGCATAATCTACCCGCCAGAGAAACATTTATTGGAACAAGCAGCATTTTGGCACGAGGTAAAAGTCGTGTGTCTCCTACCCGGACCCCCCCCCCCCCCCCCCTTTTTACACTAGGGAAGACTGGATATTGGAAACAACCCTTGTGGTTGGCCTGTTACGTCAGCCTTTGACGTAAGATACATTTTGCGGAAATTTTACGCTGTCCGCACGACGAGGTCAAAATTTCGCAACGATGAAGTTTAATCCGTGACGTAGCCTACTAATACAGTCGTTTCTCCTCGCTTCTCCCGCCCCCCGGGCCAAGGACGTTTCGCTAGGAGGAACGTCTGCGACTCAGCGAGCGACAGAAATTCCATGCTAATGATGTAAAATCTGTCCGGAATCTGGTCAGGAGCTCTGTTTGGCCGACGTAGTAGTTATATTGTTTTATCTGTTGTTTACGAATGATAGACAAAAGGCAAAAGGCCGCAAAGGTCAAATGTAAACGTGATGAATCAACTACAAAACAGTCAATATTCCTAGAATATATCTTCTTTAGAATAAGCATCTAAGTTTCACCTGAAGTTTTGTTGGAGCTCGTTCGCAAAAGATCAAAAAACTTTACCATAATCGACCAGGAGAAATATAAAATCAAACCCCTTTACATTTGGAACCCCATGACTACCGGATTTTTATGTAAACATTGATTTACGTCATCAATATGGAATTTCTGTCGCCGAGTCGCAGACGTTCCTCCTGGCGAATCGTCCCTGGCGGCGAGGAGCGAGGAGAAACGGCTGTATTCACAGGCTATCCGTGACGGCAATTATTCACTACCCATCGCGTCTGATACGAGTTCAATATCTTTTCAACGTCGGACTATAAAAAAAAGATGATCAGATTTATACATAACCCCGAGCACTGAACTGATACTGAAATTGCAAAGTTGGTTTTTGGTTTCTCAAGTTGAATGTTGGTTGCACAACTTACATGTTGTGTATTTTAGTAGAATGCTTCGCGCTCAATTTTCAAGAACGCGTGATCATGTTTAATGTGGAGAGTTTTAGTTAACTCATTAACTTTCAATGTTGAAAAGTGAAGTTGAAAGTTGGGTGCTGTAATTTAATGCTAGCCGCTCAAGTTGAATGTTGAGTACTAAAGTTGATTTTTGGCGGGGATTAAACACCATTCTCCCGAGGAATACGCTAAAGGAACGAAAAATGGATCTTTCAACTTGTTTACAGTTTTTTTACGCTCCCTGACTCTTCAAGACTGTGCTAACATGTGTTAACGATAAATAGGCCCGGGTAAATAGGCCTTCGAAGTAGTCATGTATTTCGAAGTTCAGTCACCTCGTTTGGTCGAGTAATTCTGGGTTATCCAAAAGCAATAAAACTCTCTTTCTTCCCAAAAGCAAATGGAACAGAATGAGTCCTCCTGTTTTATATACTTCGACACCCGTGGAGGGCAAAACAACCTTCCCACATTTACCAAAATTTATATCGTTGCTCTGGTACCTCATGCTCAGTCCCTAACTGGTCAGAGTATTCCTGTAGCTTTTGCTTTCCCACTCTGCTAGTTTAATAGCTACATTCCTATAAGTATATCTCTGTGTATGGGCGCCAGAACATGTTGTTTGTCTCTACATAACTAAAGTAATCTATTCTTAGTTGACATAAAATACAAACATTACCTTTCTCTTCAAGACACAAATTGCCAGCTCAAAGCCTCCCTTCAATACAATGACACGGTGAACAGTAGCATGTGGTGTACAGTGAAACTATAAGGGCGTATAAACCTATATGAACACAAAAAAATGATGTAAAAACGTCTTAGACAAGAAACAGAAGTTCGCTCAAACTGTCTACTGAAAGCCCAATGACGTCATTTTGTTAATTTTGATTCAACCAGGGGAGGAGAACCAGCGCCCACTTCTGTGACGTGGTTGAGAAAGCCGACTGACGATTGGTGAGATCTTGTTTCCTCTTCATGCTTGGCAAGGGACCAACAATGTCAATATGCGTGATTCTCTTCATAGGGATGACAACTGGTATCGTGTGTAAGGGTGCCCTCGGTTTAGATCGAGACTTGCATGTAGCACATGTGAGATAACCGCTAGAGTACGTCCATTTTACGCACCTACCGTGTGGCACGAAAGTTTTGCGGGTTCTAATTTTTGCGATTTTTGCGGTTTTTCCAGAGATACGCAAAAATACGTTCCCGAAATAAAAATTACCGCAAACATTTTTTCCGCAAAATTTACTCCAGAGCAAATATTCTCTAACTTAAATTCGTTACACAAAAATACAGTATTAAGAAATCGTTTCTGTTCAATCACAACTTGACTCTTTCATTCAGAAACAACGAAATACCAGTTTATTGCTTGAAAACATGTATTTCTATTGCACGTACTCAATATCAATGCTGGGTACTGGGTACTTTCTGAAAATCGCAAAAATTAATTCCCAGCAAGAAAAACCAACCTGTCGACCTAATCACAAAAATTAGTTCTCCCAAAACACAAAAAATCGCCAATCCGCAAAAATAAACTCCCACAAAAATTTCGTGCCACACGGTAGTTGAGGTAAAGAACAGAATGATGTAAAGGATCTGTGGTCACCAAAGAATGCGGCTTAAGCCCAATGTCAGGATCCTAATATTGGCCCAATTGTAGATGAGATTCAAGAGAAAGTAACTCTTCTACAAAAGTGACATTTAATTTATCTCATACACAATAATCACGCGATCAAAGTCATGTTTGGGCCATATCAGGGCAGTTTATTGCACTTCCATTTGGGGAAAGTACAGCTGTCCTGGGAGGGTGGGTGGGAAAGCTACGGAACGCTAAGAAATACAACGCTAAACGGCGAGATAACAATACAAAACGTGTGTTCGTAATCCGAGACGTTATCTTATATAGAGAATAAATCGATATTATTAACACCATTTTACTACAGTTAAATATTACTTAATTTATCTGATACACAATAATTACGCGATCACAGTCATGTTTGGGCCATATCTGGGCAGTTTACTGCACTTCCATTTGGGCAAAATAGAGCTGCCCAATGTCTGGCCCAAATGGAAAGTTAGTTAGTGATCTGCAGCAGGTTCAATGAAAATGTAAGGACTAGAGTGGCGTACTGAAAATTCATAGTGTGCGTTTGTGCAATCTTGTGGGGTATATCTAGGAACAACTGAAGACGAGAACGAACAGTCACTGTTCCATCGGCCCAGGAGTTTGATCTCATAGTCAGTTAAGCCAGCGAGGGAGGCGGGACTTGCAGCTCCGATTAAAAAACTATCAAACAAACAAGAACCTGCGTTAACGTAAACAAGAACATTGAAGATTTTATATATTTTTAAGCCATTGCTTTATTTGCATATAAATTTATCTTAACTGATGTAATGGATACAGTTTGTAGTTAGTTTTAAATTATTAGGTAGTAATTATTAGATAATAGTAATGGATAAAGTTTGTAATTAGTTTTTAATTATTAATTGATTATGTAAAAGTCCACATCGGCCTAGTACTGCCATTTACTTTTGAACTTTTCAAATTAATGATGTATGTATGGGTGTAAGTATGACTAAGCGTAGCAAATGAAAGAGACGAGGGATATTTTGCTGACGGGCGTTGGTCTGAAAGTTGAAACAAGGGCGTGGTAGCCTTGTCGACGATACCACGGTGATGGTGAAGAGCGAGGTTCTTTTTCATAGCGCAAACAGCGCAGAGTGTCCCAAATGAGCAGCATAAAGGGTGAAACCTTGTCGTCGCTGTTGCGTTTTAGATTTTTAAAGTCGAAAGGAGAGATACTCTGTGCAAGAAGCAGAGGAATGAAACCTGCGTCAGAGCAGGTGAGGTTAATAGACGGATCGAAAAGGTCGCGAGAAGGAACTGTAAATTCGTCCGCGCGGAGCATAAGGAAATTACCAGCGGTGATGGCCACCCATCGTACCGTGCCGTCGTCTCATGTGGGGATGATAAAGGTCTGAATATCGATCGGAGAGAATGTCGAATGTAAGCAGCGCTTCTTGTTTCGGTGCCGAAAAATATTTGCGTTCGATACCACTCAAGGTCTGTTTTAATCGCAATCCAGGTTGAAGTGGATTAGGGCCGTGTGACATATGTAGAGAGCGCACGGCAGGGAGAAATCTGCGCCGGGCATTGTTGTAGATATGTACAATGAGAGGAGTTCGCGAGTCCTCCTACGAAGTAGTGATGCGCTTTCACTTGAAGCTGGACAAGGGGAGAGGTTTTACAGGCGTTGGATAACGGGAAGCCTATGGACAGGCGGCCAGGAACTTTTCGACCTGAAAACGAGAGAGAGCGTCCAGTGGTGGATCCAGGGAAGGGGCCCGGGGTTCCCTCCCCCTCCTTACTTTTAGACCAAACGGAGGCCTGAAAAAATTTTTTGGAGACTGCCTCCCCCTTATTTCAGGGTCTGGATGACCGGCCCCCCTCTTTTGAAGGTCTGGATCCGCCACTGACGTCATCCCAATGATTATCAACACCGCCGATGTGGATGGCACGCAACAAAATATTGTGATGAGCGCAGGTGTAAAACAGAAAACGGAGAAGGGTCATAACGTGCTTACATTTGCTAGTACCACAAGACAAAATATGTACTACGGGTAAGTTATCGCAATGGAGCAGAATATTGCGACAAGCAAAGGATGCTGCCCAAGTGTAGACGGCAGCAGTAATGGCGAAGAGCTCCCTGAACATAACCGAACGAATGACCCGTAGAGCCGGTCGCCTGCGAAATAGGCACCGAAGCCAGACTGGCATGCGTCGGTGTAAAGATCAAAATGTGATGAGGGGGTCCATTTGTCGTCGTAGAAGAAGCTACGACCTTTCCAAGATGGAAGGAAATTTCTCCTGCTTAAAATTTTGCTTAATCCTGGGTTACATCCATCGAAGGTGATGGGGTCGGATGGTGAGCTTAACAGAGGACATCCAAGATTTAGGAACTTTCTCACTTGGTGGCACACAGTGAAAATAAAGTTAAGCATGCCAAGAGGGACTGTAGTTGCCGTTTCGTACAATGTCGTTTAGTGGACCAGGCGTCTAAGAGATCGATGATTTCGGCGAGACGAGTAGGATCAATGCGAAGATCCTGGGAGACAGTGTCGAGTTCGATGCCAAGAAGCAACAAGGTTCGTTGTAGGAGAAACTGTTTAAGGCGATTGGTAGTAAATCCGAGGTCAGCACAGGTACGAAGCATAACATTAAGATTCGAATTGCAAACGGCGCTTGGAGCGGGAGGGCCACAGTTCCAAAAATCGTTGACATAGTTCCAAAGTGGGTAACACCAAGGAGCGCCATCGTGTATCGCAAACCGTTAACAAATTTAAGAAATAATAGCGCCGGCGAACTCAGAAGACCAAACGGAAGGAACGGAACATGTCGAAGAAATAGCTATTACGCATAGAACCGTCGGAAATAACGAGGGGCCAAGTGGACCCCAAAAGCTCCCAGTCACGAGGGTCTACAAGTATATGGCGGAAGGCGTCTGAAAGATCGAGAAATAGCTATTACGCATAGAACCGTCGGAAATAACGAGGGGCCAAGTGGACCCCAAAAGCTCCCAGTCACGAGGGTCTACAAGTATATGGCGGAAGGCGTCTGAAAGATCGAGATTACTCATTGGAGCATTGGGACCAAACAATTTCAGGTAAGGGATAGCCTAGTCGAGTAAGTCGTAGGAGCAAGTGTATAATTCCTTGGAGATTGCGAAATTGGCCGCGGAGTAGTCCCCCCGGCAAGACTTCCAAACATGGGCGCGTTTGCAATTGGCTCCCTGTTTACAGGGAAATTATTGTCACGCTTGTCACACAAGGTTTGCAGTCGTCTTGTACGTCGACGAAGGTCACTCTTCCTAATTGAGTCGTTGGCAAAGAAGCCCACACTGTTTAGTGCTGTGGTTTACTTTTGTTGCTGTTTCTGTAGACTTTTGCAATCAGGGGTTCAAAAAAACACTTTGCCGAAGTGTATTGAGAGCATCATCATTTGGTTAGGGTTAATAGAAACATAAACTTCACTATCGTCAGCATAGAAAATGCAGTTTAGGTTATAATCTTGTAACTCATCTTCAAGAGGTGAAATATGCGACGTACATAGTAAAGGTCCAAGTTTGGATTCTTGTGGGACACCATACTCAGGACATCTGGACGAAGATTTGCTTTCACCAATAATCAGGGGCACCCAACGACAATTTTTGGAAAATATCTGTTCGGAAGACGATTTGAGATCTAGAATTTTCGGAACATTTGTTGTAAAATTTCTTGCTTGCCTGCCTCTCCTAGGATTTTGGAACATCTTAAAAGTGCTATAATTGCCCATTTTTATCGGATTTTTACCCTAGAAAGGTCACCTAGAATTTTCAGGAGCCTTTTTTCTGGCTAAAATTTTCGAAAAGGTGTGTTTTGATCCCTATTCTCGGTTTTCATTCACGTGAGAAAGCAGAAATAAAAATGGGAACCTTTTAATAAAGAAAGTCTAGAATCTGGGAAATGAAAGAAGATAAATATACAAAAAGCCTTGCCAAGAATCAGGTCTATGCAATAGTTCATATGCGAGATATTCGGAAAAACGTTTTACCCAAATTTGTAAAGCTTTGTATGGAGACGCCATGTTTGTGTCCCTTTTAGGGGCACCCGCCGGAAACCAACAGAAACATCTGTTTTTTAGTTTTCCTACTTATGCGTAAATTCTTCGCTTGAGGAACTCATAAAAATTAAAGCAATGTTATTCTAAGACAAGGAATGTTTAGATAGCAAAATTTCCAAAAATGCGTAATGTTTTTAACGAACATAAAAGCTTTTCCGGCCGCCAGCTAAATGTACCGTCCTGTATCGCAAAACAAAGAACCCTTTTGAGTCGAAAATATGTTTGTATAAAGGTTGTAAGGTGCTCTAATATCACAAGAAAGTAGAAACTCAGAAGAAGCGATAGTTTCTTAGTTTGAATTTTGGTGACGTCATGTGAAAACCAAGAACAATTTCGGATCACTAGACTTTGAGCTGGGAAATCCGAACCGATGAAAAATTTTTAGGGGATAAAAATATGCCTATATCTACCGTTTAAATACTAAAATACGTTGAACAATGCTATGTTTAAGTGGTTTTGAACTATATTCTCGTTGGGTGCCCCTGAATAATTACTCTCTGAGAACGGCCCCATAAGTATGATGATGTGAACCATTGCAGAGCAGTGCCTGGAAAAGTTTAAATATAATCTCAGTCTTTCAATAAGAAGGGTGTGGTCTAGTGTATCGAACGTCGCTGGCAGATGGAGCAGTACAAGTACGACTTCATTACTAGAATCAAAGGTTTTCAAAATTTCAGCTGTTACCTTGGAATGATGTCTATCCGTCAACTGGAGATTGAGAAAAAGACCATATTGACTAAAATTGCTATATACTAGAACAGGTGCTATTGTTTTTCTGATATGGAACTCTGGGACATCGAGGTGTCCGTTGATGAAGTGCGTGATCACTTGAAAAATCCTGGCACCGCTGCCTCAATGGAATTAGCCCTTATCATTGTTTACGTCAGACGAGTAAATTTCACCACCAAATCTCGTTTTCAAAATATACTGAAAGTTGCGAAGTTTTACACAAATGAATTCCCAAGGCAGTAAGGTTGAAAAGAATACCCACGCACAAAGATTGCAAATGCGAAGAATTTTGCTTACAAACGGGGCTTCGTGGTAACATTTGCTAGCCGTCTGACGTAATCACGCATGAGGGCCATTCCCGACCGCCTCCTCAAAGGGTGCTGTGATCAGCTAGATCGCGACAAGTATTGGCGCTATTTTCAGTCAGTCACTTAGTGGCGTAAAACTCCCAAGCCACTGGAAATCTGCTGAAATTGCACCAACACTATCGTCCGATATCTCTGCTACTGATTGTTAGCAAAGTCCCTGAACGCCTGTTTTCAATCGCCTTTATGACTATCTTAAGTACCTGATAATTAAATTTCAGCAGGGGTTCTTGAAAAATCGATCATGTGTGACCCAGTTGCTTTCAGTACTCCAAAATAACGGTTTTTAAAAAAAGGTTTAAAGGCTTATTTATAGTGGAAAGTGCACTTAGCTTAATCCTGCTAGTTAACAGTCACTCCACTGAAATACTTAGAAACAAATAATTCAAATACAACACAACAGGATTAAAAACCCAACTGGCAGGAGGCAACCAGTTGGCTATTTACACGCGAGGCCGAGGATTTGAACTCGGGACGACCGAGAACAAATCCAGCAAGTCACCAGAGCGGGACTGGAGCCCGGGACCGCCGGGTTGCGAGTCCCACGCGCTGAGTACTATGCCACGCTGCCTCCTTAATCAAGACAAGAACATCCAGACCGACGTGATCTATCTAGATTTTCCAAAAGCGTTCGACAGTGTCGATCACAAAATTCTCGTTACGAAATTGTGCGCGCACGGGATCCCTTGTAAATTGCTATCGTGGTTTGTTAATTATCATTCCAGTCGAGTTCAACGAGTAGTTCTCGAAGGAGCTTCGTGACACTGGGCCCCTGTCACCTCCGGAGTGCCCCAATGGAGTCTCCTAGGGCCGCTAATGTTCGTCAGTTTTATAAACAATCTACCTGATGCTGCAAAGGGTCAAGTAAATACTGCGCTTTATGCCAACGAATCAAAGATTTTTGGGGCTGTTAAGTGTGCTCACGATTGTGAAGCTGTACAGTCCACTCTATCGAATATAGCCAAATGGACGCGTTGTAACAACATCCAATTTAACACCCCTAAATGCAAAGTCCTTATAGTCACACGTAAAAAGCAACCCTTCACTTATGATTACACCCTTAACAACTCGCAACTCAAGCATGTGGCTGAAAGAGAAGGACCTTGCATGGAATCATCGCGGCACCAGCACACTTTCATGGCTCAATCATGTAAACGCTATTGTGTCGAAAGCGAATGAGCTGCTTGGACTCCTAAAGCGTAAATGTGTCAGTTAGAAGGACAGTATATCTGTCCCCTGTTAATTCGCAACTCTCCTTTGGAACGCAATTGTGGTCCCCAAGTCACAGCCACCTTCAATGCAAGATAAAGCGCCTTGAAAAAAAAAAACAGATGTAGATTTCTTGATTTCTTTACTGGGGAATGGAATGCTTGCTACTGGCCCTATAACTTGTAAACAGTTCATTATTCAGTTTGATATTCTTGTGCCTCAGGCGAACAGGGGATTCTTTTAGGATGGCTGAACAATCTCCCTGAAGAGATCGCCGCACAGTCAAAGCCTGGTACATCCTTTAATGAACCTTCTATTGGTTTGTCTAAATTCCTCAATCTGCTGTGTACTTGCCCTCAAAAGTGTGACCGGTCAATATCAATGCTCGGAAGATTTGCTCGACGATATAATCATATAAGGGGATCTTTAATATTCATCACACCACTGGACGTTTCATTTAGAAAAATTACTAAATACTGGTTATCTATGACAATAGAAATCTTAACATCGTCTAATCTAAGAAAATGGAACAGTACATGCGTGAGAAATCTCCAATTTTATCCGTCTCTTCGACGAACACTTTTGCTCGCTATTTTGAAAGTCACTACTAATGCGAGACGTGACGTCATAATGGCACAAGGGCTGCATCGCCGATTTCACCTTCCCCCAGAAAGTATAGGGGAAAGGTCCTCTGGCCCCTTCCCCTGCGCGTTCCCTTTAGGTGCTTGGTATTTGCATGTTCTCCTCGACGCAATGAAAACAGTCTGGACCTCTACTGTGTTCCGTTTGTCACAAATAAAAAAACATGAGAACATTGTAGCTAAAAAAGGGCATAGTTATGGTCTAAACTACGCACAACTTGTACCATAACAATAACTAGGGAGGGGACTATAACTGTGTGTCACATTAAGGCGTGACAAGTGTCGACAAGATAAAACTTCATGGCTACTTACGTCACTTACCCAAAATTTACATCGTCAGACCTGATTTATCATTGTCCATAATGGTAACACACTCGCAGCGATGAAAAACGTTTTGCTATTGGACAGATAAAACAATAGGCCATTTCGGAGTTGCCCCTGGCCTCTGTTTCAAAACGAGGGTAGGTGCTCAGCCTTTGATATGGAAATCATTTTTCATTCTCATGCAAATAAAACTCTTTTTTTTGCCGATACACAGGAGCAATGGCGACACCTTTAAAGGCAAAATGTTTATGCCTCCAAATTCCAGAGATATAAAGTGGGGAACGCATGTACGAATTGTAATAAATTGTATGAAGCAGTCTGGTAACTGCACAGGGAATCCACACAATCTGTGTGTGTAAGAAGAAGATTACAAGAAAACTTACTGATGTTTACGTTTACACAGCATGTCTCAAGTTCTGAACAGTTACCACTGGGAGCCCACACAATCTGTGTGTGAAACAGATTGTTATTTTATAGTAAATGTACTTGATTTACTGTTTGCCTCACCCATAGCGATATATTGCTAAGTTTGTGTATAAATCAATGTTAAATACTCGTTGAATTACGTTACCTGTGGTATATAGTCGTCCTTCCGCCTCAAAAACGGTTTTTTGAGCGATTTGAAGGATTTTTAGTTCGCCATTTACTGTTCCTAATAATAGGAATAATCGGCGAACTCAAAATCCTTCAAAATCGTTCAAAAAAACGCTTTTGAGGCAAAAGGACGACAATTTACTAGAGGTACGGTAATTCAACGTTTATTTAACATTGATTTATAAAAATACTTAGCGATATATCGCTATGGGTGAGGCAAACGGTAAAGCCAGTACATTTGCTATAAAATGACAATCGGTCACACACACAGATTGTGTGGGTTCCCAGTGGTAACTGTTCAGAACTTGAGACATGCTGTGTAAAAGTGTTAACACAAATTTTGCACTTAAACCTTAAGGAAAATGTTGAAAAGATGATGTGATAACGTTTATAGCACATCTGAGCGTAACTATCAAACGTTTAACAAGATATAAGCAAAAAGTAGTTTTGGCCGCCATGTTGGAGAGCAAGATTATGTCCTCCAACATTGCGGCCAGTACAAATCCTACTACTTTGTTGACAAATCAAAGTGCCATAAAATATCTCCCTTAAATGCGTTTCCTCTCAAATTTCGGGTATAAGATAATTTTTATGTGCTCTGCCAATTTTTGGCATCAGCAAGATTCCAACTCATAGTTTAAAAAAGCATTGGTCACGTGACTTCTTAGTGCAAGTGGCCACAGATGACGTCACGGAAAACTTGTTTCCTTCGTTTTGTTCAACATGGCGCGTGGTTTTGAGAATGTTAGTGCGATTATTTCGGATTAAACAAGTGAAAGTCTCGTAAAACGTTTATCAGGAGCTATTTACATGGACGAAAAATGGAGAAACGGAGACAAAAAAGTTCTTGACAGACTTGAGAATGCCTAAACTGCAAGAAATCGTCACAACAGTTGCCATCGTGTGTCATCGCTACGAGAGACTCGAAGTTTTGCAAAATGTTTTCACTATTATTCTTCTTTTAGGAAGTGAAGGCGTTGAAAAACGTTTCGGAGAACTGTATACAAGAAAGATAAAGAAGAAAACAAGAAGTAGAGACGAAAAATAGCGTTTGTGATTTGAAAAACACCTAAACTGGCACAAATCGTCGAATAGTCAAGCAATATGAGGCAAGTTTGTCATTTTTCCTTTCTGTTCATTGTATAAAACAAATAGATTCCATGTTGCCGTGGGTCTATTCAGTAATAGATCACAGAGGACAACAAAATGTGGTAAAAACATCAGTGACACACGAGCCGCACTTCTTTGTTTTTACCACATTTTGAAGTCATCTGTGATCTAATACTGAACAGACGTACGGCAACATGGAATCTATTTGTTAAGCTGCCTTCTTTTAAAGATGACAGTGGAGCTACGGATTTTGAAGCAGATTTGTTGATGATATAAAAGAAACTCTGTTCACCTTTTAGCTCTCAGAGACTATAGCTAGCACTGCTCAAGGAATCAACCAAACACCACACTGTAAAAACTGACCAGTTATAGTGACCTCAAAAAAATGGTTAAGGTTTGAATCCCAGGTAACCGTATTTTATTAGGTTACAGTAACCAAAAAAATATAGTTCAGGTTAACCATTTTTTATTCCCGTTGAAATAACTTTTCTTTATGGGTTACATTAACCCTTAAAATGGTTGTTTCTACCACAGCCCACGCCACTTCTCATAACGTTTAATAATTGTTTGTCATAACCTCTACTTTTTGGTTAAACTAACTTTAAATTTTTAGTTGTTATAACCGAAATAAAAAGATACATATGTTTCAACCCATACAGATAAGTTATAATAACCATTTTTTGTGGTCATGGTAAACCAGTTTTTTAGGTACTAGTGATGAATCTGTGATAACCCATTTAAAATAGTCAAGAAGTGGTAGCTTTAACCATTCCATATGGGTTAGAAGAAAACGGTTGTTTTAACTGATAATAATGAATTACATTAACCTCACAATAATAGTCTTCAGCAACATTTTTAATGGTTATGTTAACCATTCTCTACAAACAACATCAACAACATAGTTGACCACTAACTTCAGACAAAAGATAATCATACAACATTGCAAGTAAAAAATGCTCATGTTTCTCAATACAAGTATTTAAAGCAGGACAAGAAATGATTAAACAATCAGCCCTGCTTCCTAAACTATAGCAAATTTCAATTGGAATACTGCATGTCTCTCACAAGACTGCAAAACAAGACTTTGTATATATGATTGTAAAGCAGAAACATCCTTAAGCAGAAAAAATTCAAGTAACTCCAGGATCAATAGTGCTACAGTTCTTTGATTAAATTAAACTCTTAAGGTAAGTGCCTTTTCTGCCAAAAATGCTTTGTGAAATACGTAGGGAATTAAGACTTTCGTGAGATTCAATGATATAATAATTGTAAGATCTTGCCAATGAAGAGTCAACTCCTCACCCACTGTACATGTAACTTTCTTTCTTTGGCTAATGATTGAAGCGGAGCATATGATCTGAAAACTACCAGTGCCCTTCATTGTTCTACAAGCCATGTGTTTCTAGTAGAAAGCAAAAAAAGATCGTATTCTAAGCAGTGGCTCGTTGAGGGTAACTCATCCGCCGGATCAGGACTTTGTCTTGCTTGTAATGAAAATATGGGTACTTGCCGAGCTTCATTGAAGGTTGTTTATTCCCTCAGTCGTTCAGATTTGGTGATATTTCTGAAATAAACGAAAATATTTGGTTTTTAAGTTCAATGGTTAACGCACGAAAACGAAAAATTACAGTCTTTCAGTGATACGCCTGTGCTTTAAAGGGGCTGTGTCATGGCAGTCCAGTTAATTTTGTTTAATTTTGCCAATTACTAACCCTCAATCGCTATGGAACTTAAAGTAAGCAAAGAAATTATATGTAAATGACAAAATCAGAGATCCGAGACAAACAAATATGTCTCCTGAGCATTATTTTTGAAGTTGCAAGCAGCAGGGATCAACTTTGAAAAACTGTTAGGCTGAACAGTTTTCAAAAACCCTAATTTTAATCCGTTTCTATCTTCTTCAGTTTTGCCCGTCCATGGCATCTGTTGCTTCTGTTATGTTATTTTAACCTTCCTTTAAAGTTTTAAGCGGTTATTTTTATGTTTCTCTTAATGTAACGGGCATTTTGTAATTTCCAAATTTGGCTGAATTTCGTGACACAGCTCCTTTAAGTTAATCTGAACACGCACGCACGCGTGTGCGTGGTCATCGTGAGCAACGCGCGACACAAAGCTACACTTAAAAAAAAGCTTTGTAATAGCGTATGATATCTCTGTAACAGCAGTACAATATGCAATTAAGATGTTCATCCGAAGACTGGAAAATCTATGCAACTGTACTGAACATTTAGAAAACTTTCAAGGGCCACGCACGTGCGTGGGGTTGTCTCAAAACGCGTCTATTTATTTGCAAAAAGATAATTTTAAAAACGATTTAGAGTTCTGTTTAAAAATAAGCAATACATACCGGTCATGCTGTTTCAGTGAAGGTCGGTGAAGCAAGTCTTCGAGATTTTGCCTGTGTTCATTTGTCGACGGGGCAGATATTTTGCTTACTATCTATTTCAGGCGGTCAACTGAAGTAAATTCTGCCACGATCTTCTTATCATCCTCCTTTGAATAAAAGATTTGCAAGGTATTCGTTAGCTAAGAATTTTGTAAAATCAGTAAAGAACTGAAATTCAAGTGAGAGATCTATTCTGAAGACGTTGTCTTCGGACTTGCAAAAATTTGAAATCACATTACCTTTTTACTTGCCACATCTCCGTTGCTGTCCGTGACTAAGAAACGAGCTCCCATTGACTTTTAACTGAGGGGCCTTATCCAGGCGAAATATAAAATGTTTCTATTCGTAGCAATGAACCAAGAATACTGAAATCAGCTTGGCGCAAGGCGGTTAAAGTAAAAAACTGAACTACGAGAGCCGAATTTTGGCATTGATTTTGAAATTCCAAGTCTCATTGGCTAGCTAAGTAGATTAACGTCAAGGTGTTAGGTAACATACTACAGTTGACAGGAAACAAAGCAACATTTTCTGAAGACCCTTAGTTGTTTCTCGAGTAAACTCGCCTAACATGTTTTCAACCATGAAATAGTTTAAGCTTACAAAAAGGTTAATGAGTAAGATTTTTTATCTACTGAGAACATTTAACGCCATTTAGGGTTCGTGACGTGACGAAATAGAGTTACTGTAGGTCACTTAAAACAAATACCGGAAACCCGCTGGAATTTTGTGACCGGTGAAAAACACTAAAGTATTTTTTGAAAACACGCGAGGATAGCAGTTGGCTTTTCGAGGTGCTCAGCATTGATTTGAATGACATAACCTGTACAGGACATCTTGAAGAATCATTTCACTAGATGACGATTAGTTCTCTCGGCTAGTCCGTCGAGGGAAACGTCAGAGAAGAAAATAGTCCTCGCGTCACGCGGCTTCGCCTCTCGCGCGCGCGTACCAGCCCAGTCATTGAAGCAAGACGCGAGTTGGATGCATGTCATTTAAAATATTTTAACTGTTGGGGAAAGTTAATTTGGCTATTCAATCTTAAGCTATCCTAAATCCCATAATAAATTCTGATTATTTGTTCTTTCTTAAGCGTAAGGGAAAAGTCTGTGTTGAAGGTTGGGTACAAGGCTTTTATGATCTGTTGTTGTACATGTAAACTCATACTCGGCATTTGTGTAGCCATTTCCTTCTGTGGGAACATATCGTCGTGGTCGTAAGATGTGGAAAAAGTGGTCAATCATAACTGTTGAACTCAATTTGCATTCGTATTAAACAATTTATAATCCTTCCCCTAGTACACGGGCCTGACAAGTAAACACGTAAATTTCTGAGAAGTATTTTGGGGTCATTCTGAAATGAACACTTGTGAAGGCAAAACCACAGCGACAAACCAGTGAGGGTCCGCCGGATCTTTAGTAGACCTAGATCAGTAAAATCTTCAATACTAAATTTTAAAATTATAACAGTTAATTGATTCGCTGTGGCTATATGCCCGGCAACCGGGAAGGGTCTTAAAAAAACTCAATGGCTGAGAGTCAGTAAATTTTCTAGCAATTCTTCAAAATCCCTTTTTCTAATCTTTTGAAAGTATTCTATCTTTATTTAGAATTACCAAGCGATCAGGAAGCAAGAATGGCTTCGCAGCTGAGCGGTTGTGGTTTCTTGGGCATAGGGTAGGGTCGATGCCGTTTCAACACTTAGAAAAGTAGAGTAGAGTAGCAGCGGGTGACTCATCGGTACATTTCCAAACAGACAAAATACCCGGCAGTCTGAAAATCAGCAGGATGGCAAGCCCTCTTTTAAGCTCCAAAAGGTACATACTAGCTTTAGATTCATTAATGAATCAATTATTTGAAAAATGAAACCGTTACTTGTTGCCGTAACCGGCATCAAATTCAGATCTGCACTCCTGCATGCATAATGAGCAGTGCGTTTTTGGTTACAGCCACTCAGTATTTGGTAAGAAAAAACTTTGGGTGGATAAAATTACTTAGAAGATATTTATATCAAGAAAATTGAGCTGGTAGAAATTTCAGAACTTCCTCGTGTGAATTCACTCAGCTCATTACGAATTGCAGCAATACAGAGATGAATCTGAAATCTAACGGATCCCCTTTCAAATAATAAATGTATTAATCAAAAAGTGGGTGATACGCTTGACCAGGTTTGACTGTAACAGTACACAGATGACCAGTTGAAACCTATTAAACACTCACAACACTATTTAGGCCCTTTTAAGACAAGGCAAAAGTTTTCCGTTGCGTCACGCTTGTTCCAAAATCACAAGAGTCCTGTAGCTGTTAGCGGTTAATTCATGTTCTTCTCCAGTCATCATTTTAATGAAAATAGCTAATGCACGCTTTACAGACTAAAGAGCTGCCTTGTAGAGCTGCGCTGTGAACTGTTTTACACCAAGTTCCTTGTAGCTTTTATGTTCTCTCATGTTCTTCTTCAAAAAAGTTTAAAGCGGATAGCCATTGCCCGCTAAGATTTTGAGTTGTGTTACACCGAGTTCCATGAGGCTGTTGGCAGTGCTTTCATGGTGTTCTCCAACCAGTTTGGTGCGGATAGCCAATGCAAGCTAATGAGGTTGGATAACTGAGGTTTAGTCTTGCATTTTGTTTCTTGTTACACCAAGTTCCGTGTAGCTGTCAGCAGTGCTTTGATGTTCTTCTCCAAACAGTTTAGTACGGATAGCCAGTGCAAGCTGAAGAGATTGGATAGCTGAGTTACAGTCATTTATGTTGGCTTATGTTACACCGCTTTCCCAGTAGCTTTTAGCAGTGCTGTCATGTCCTTCTACAAATAGTCTTATAAGGAAAGTCAAAGCACGCTGACTAGATTGGAGAGTTGTGGTGGTTGAGCAAAATTTTCGACTTAAAATCCAGATAAAAACTGAAAACTAATAAAAGCTGTCGACCTCAACTGAAGTCTATTTCACTTTTGCACCGGCAATTGTCGTGTTCTACGCATAACGTATCAGGATTACGTTATTAGAGACCTTAAGATACCCCGAAATCGGTGTACGGGTAACGGGTAGCGCCATGTTTTTTTCATTTTGTGGTGACGTCATCGACCTTGCCCGGTACCCGGCCGTTTTTCCGGGGTAGACACCAGTTTACCCGTAGAAGATTTACGAGTAGCTGCAAGTCCTACATGATGGAGAAACGAGTAAGTTTTTAAGACTTTTTAAGTACAAATGTAAATTGTATGACTCCTTAGCAATGTTATTGCAAGTCTGTTCAAATATTTTTGCCAAATTTGAATTTTACCTGTAAAGAAAGCGCTTCAAAATGTATTGATTTTGGACCTCAAATGCGCAGGTTGAACTCTGAAACGATATCAATTTGTGGCCCTATTTGGGGGGATTTCTGAGAATTGCTCGAATGTTTGAGTTTCGCAAAAGAAATAGCATTGAAAAATTTAGCATGGGAGTCACTGTTGAAGTTGACAATCAAAGGAATTGTTTCGTGATGTGCCTCGATCAAAATGGCGGGGTTTGCGATAACAAGCTTTCGGTCGAGGGACTTCACGCCAAGTTTCTTAAAATCTTTCTGTGATATTTCAATAAGCTTATGTATGAATGAATTATTTGTTGCAGCTTGTTGTTAAGATATAAAGTGTAGAATTTGAGGGAGATTTTGTATGCATTAAGCGACATGCATGTACAAAGTTAATTTTGCGTGCTTGTTCCTCGGGTATCTTAATCGAAATAGTCACGCACATGAACATTTTACGTGTACGGGTACACTACCCGTACCCGTACACCGATATCGGGGTATCTTAAGGTCTCTACTAGTGATCTTCAGAATCGACAACCAAGTGGACGACGACGATGCTTCACAACCGAGGCAGACTGAGCCAAGGGTTTCGTTTTCGGCGGGGAAAACAAAGTTTAAGCAGTGCGGCTTCCTAGACAGACGACGACTCTTTTTCTTTGCGAAGATCGTTATCTTGTTACAGTCTTGTTATGGCATTCAAAGACCTCCGTAATTTGCATCTTATAAGCTATGACGATGATTTAATCGACGATGGCAAATTTATTGTTCTTTACGACCTTGATTATTTGATTTTGGAGGATTTCTCTTCTTCGCGCAGCTTTTGTTTTTGTTTTGAAGTTAAAAGTGTACCGATCTCGAACAGCTCTTGACTTGCAGTTACGCCAAATTTCGGCTGCTGAAAAGAATTCAGTGCTGCTACAATGTTCTCCCATATTTGTCCTGTCTCAGGGCTCCTCATAGCCACATTAAGTTCCGGAGTCCACTGGAAAATAGTTGCCTTTACTAGTGGCTAAAAACAAAATGGGAAATTATTAAATTTTAGTACGAAAAAAAGAACATTTATCCTATAGTACAACTTAGAGTGCACGAGTAAACATGGACTGTAAGGGAACGAACAGCATCTAATCTAAAAGGTTCGGAAGATAGTAGAGGAAAGCTTAATTGTCTTTCCGATTGGTTGTTCCACCATCGCTCAAGTTTTCAAACAAACCGAACCTGAAAAAATAAATTCAAGTTAGCAGGCGAAAAAATCGACAAAGTGCTTAACATTTGGATTCTGCTTATCCCAAAGACTATATTTCTACTTGAACTGAACGACAAAAGGGAAAAAAGTGATTTACATGCAAAAGTATAGTTTTATACTTACGTTTTAGCTACAACAGCAAACCTCCCTGACTTTCTTTGTCGACGAAGGCTGGACGACGTTTTGACAACCTTACTCATGCCCAGAAGGTTCGCGCGGCAAAATATCACTTCCGGTCTGCGTCGTCGTCCCTATTGTTTTAAAAAGGATGTCCCACGCACTGGAGAGGTTGTACCGTCCCAATCACTGTTCAGGTTCGGATCCTTTAGCCTGATGTAGATGGTTTCCTTTAATCCTTGCTCAAACCACTTAGGTTCTACTGCAGTCAACAGCTTGGTATTCTACAGATCTATCATGTGTCCAGGGCGATCAAAGTTAATGTGGCGGGAGACCTCAGATGTGGTCGCACTGGATCTCCCATGTTCTGAGAATCTTGCCTTCAAAGATGTTTCTGTTTCCCCAACATAAGAGGCCTCACATGTGTCACATTGTATGTGATACACTGGACCCACCATCTTCTCTCTCTGGATATTATCCTTGGCACGTACTAACAATTGCCTAAGGGTGTTGCTAGGCTTGAAGAATAGAGGGACCCCATACAGGTTTAATACTCCCCTCAGGTTCTTCGACACGCTCTTGACATAGGGTATCACCACTGGAAACTTCTTGGTCTTCCCCTTCACTGTCTTATCCCTTCCTTTCTCTTCCTCCAGTATAGGCTCTGGTGTTGCTGAGGCCCCCAAACCAGGGGTTTTAACCTGCCTTGTCAGTGGTTCGTGAATTATCCAGTGTGGGTAGTTGTTTATCCTGAGTGCTTGCCCTATGTGGTTTCTCTCTTTTCTTAGATCTTCTGGGTCACTAACAATTCTCCTGGTCCGCCTCGGTTCTCACATCATCCCTCTTATGTAGTAGTGGGTGTTTACTATCAAAGTTCAAGTACTGATTTGTGTGCGTTTCTTTGCGGAAGACTCTGGTGTTGATCGAGCCATCTTTCTGTAAGACAGTCACCGTGTCCAGAAAAGCCGCGATGTTCTTTCTTTCTTTCTTGGCTACCTCATCCTTCTCCACTGTAGCCTCTTCTTCCCCTTCAGGGGTCCAATTAATGTGTTCATCAATACTGTTGATGTAATGTGTGAAGCCCTGTGAATTTTCCCTCTCAAGAATGGTGTGCGTAATGTCCACATACCTCTTCCACCAGTTCGGGGAAAGTTCAGCAGTGGTTACAGCTTTTGCTCGAACGACTCCAGATACATGTTGTCGCCAGGGATGCGAATACTTAAACTTCTGAAATAAACTTTTGTTAGCACTAAAAGAAATTAAATGAATATAAGTCAATGTTTGCTTCAACGACGTTTTTTCGAGTCCCCATATTTAATACTGAGTAACCAAGCCTCCTTTCAAGCCAGACCCTCTAACTAGTTTCCAGTTCTCTGCAGAAACTCCGCGACACATGTTGCAAACGATGGGGACACAGGGGAGGACATAGAAGCACCATGAACCTGAAGGTATCACTCACCATCAAACTGAAAAAGTGCATTTCAAGCACAACTCCAACAGTCTGATACGTCCTCTGGGAAATGGATGTTCCCATAGCGAGCTTGGTATTATCCATGCACCTGAGACAGCATATAATCTCATCCCTTTGAGCAGGCCCTACTTTGATCTTCGTCACCTCTTCCGCAAAATCCTTGCTATTCTTTACATGGTGTTGGGTTTTGCCCACCATGGGGGAGAGAACTGTGGCCAAGTAGAGAGTGCACTCATATGAAATGGTGCCTATGGAGCTCATTGTGGGTCGTAGACCATGGAAGCGAAGAGGAGAGTCAACTATACGTTAGAGTTTCCTGTCGTTATCACTTTTCCGTCTTTTAGGTCCTCCAGAGACATCGCAAACTTTTTCTTGTCCTGAGTGGTTGGGTCAGATTCACTTTCTGATACGTTTTCACATCCTTGTAGGGGTTCTCTGCATCTGTCCATGTACTCCTCTCTGTTCATAATCACTGTCACCCTTCCTTTGTTAGCCGGCAGAATACTAATCTTCTCATCCTTCCTTAACTTTCACTGTCTTTATATTCCTTCTTGCTTACATTCGGCTTCTTCACTGCCTTATTTCTGCTCAAGATTTTAGCCACTCTTGATCTTAATTCACTTCCGATACTCTTGTCTAGGTTCTACTGATTCACTGGCAGTGACAATATCTATGACTGGTACTTTGCCGGAAGTTACTGTAAAGTTAAGGCCCATGTTTCTGAGAACTAATGATTCTCGATCTGATATGATTCTGTCTAAAGAGTCCTTTACAAACCTTAAGATACATTCCGAAGATGTGGTATTACAGTCAGGCCAGGTCAAGCGTACCCCCCAAACTTCCGTTAATGAATTTATTATTCAAAAGTTGAGTCCGTTGGCAGTTGTAGATTTCGGATTCATCTCTACATTCTTGCATTCGTAATGAGCCGTGAATTCACACGCGATTCAGTTACGAAATGTCTACTAGCTCACTTACCCTGAAATTGATGTAAATGTCTTTTAGCAATTTTAATTCATTCAAAGATTTTAAATCTGACCAAATACAGACCAGTTTTCGTAAATTAATCACTGCTTATTACGCATGCAATAATTCCAAATTGAATTTGACACCAGTTACTGGAACGACTAACGGATCCATTTTTCAAATAATCAATTCATTTATAGAATTTTCGGGGGTGCGCTTGACCTGTTTTGATTGTAATGGCAATAGTAGACATATCCATTTCATCTGTTCTTTCTCTGGTAATCTCATAAACTTGTTTATTTGCGTCGTTTTCGTTTCCTGGGGTTCTCGCGCCCAAGCGCGTTCCCGAGTTCCCTAAAGCTGTCAGCAGTGCTTACATCTTCTTCTCCAAACAGCTTAATACGGATAGCCAATGCACGCTGATGAGAGTGAAGAGCTGAGGTGTAGTCATGCATTTTGAATTGTGTTACAGCAAGTGTCCTGTAGCTGTCAGCAGTACGTTCATGGTCGTCTCCAAACAGTTTAATGCCTATAGCTAACGCTCGCTGTTTAGACTGAAGAGCTGCTTTGTAGTCTTTCATTTCGTGTTGTGTTACTCCGAGGCACAAGTAGCTATCAGCAGTGCTTTCATGTTCTTCTCCAAACAGTTTAATGCCTATAGCTAATGCTCGCTGTTTAGAATGGAGAGCTGCTTTATAGTCTTTCATTTCATGTTGTAGTTCTCCGAGGGACCTGTAGCAGTCAGCAGTGCTTTCATGTTCTTCCCCAGCAAGTTCTGTTCGTATAGCCAACGCGCGCTGAACAGATTAAAGAGCTGATGTGTAATCACGAATGTTGGCCTGTGTTACACCAATTTCCCTATAAATCTCAGCAGTGCTTTCATGTTCTTCTCCAACGAGTTTAATGCGTATAGCCAAGGCGCGCTGAAGAGATTGAAGAGCTGAGGTGTAGTCATGCATGTTAGCTTGTGTTACACCAAGTGTCCTGTAGCTGTCAGCCGTACGTACATGTTCGTCTCCAAAGAGTTTAATGCCTATAGCTAATGCTCGCTGTTTAGACTGAAGAGCTGCCTTGTAGTCTTTCATTTCGTGCTGTAAAAATCCAAGGTCCCTGTAGCTCTCAGCAGTGCTTTCATGGTCTTCTCCAAACAGTTTAGTACGGATAGCTAATGTACGCTGCTCATATTGAAGAGCTGATTCGTAATCATGCATGTTCGCCTGTGTTACACCAATTTCCCTATAAATCTCAGCAGTGCTTTCATGTTCTTCTCCAACGAGTTTAATGCGTATAGCCAAGGCGCGCTGAAGAGATTGAAGAGCTGAGGTGTAGTCATGCATGTTAGCTTGTGTTACACCAAGTGTCCTGTAGCTGTCAGCCGTACGTACATGTTCGTCTCCAAATAGTTTAATGCGTATTGATAATGCACGCTGTTTAGACTGAAGAGCTGCTTTGTAGTCATTCATTTCATGTTGCGTTACTCCGAGGCTGAAGTAGCTATCAGCAGTACTCTCATGTTCTTCCCCAAACAGTTTAATACGTATTGCTAATGCACGCTGTCTAGACTGAAGAGCTCCTTTGCAGTCTTTCATTTCGTGTTGTAGTACTCCGAGGTCCCTGTAGCTGTCCGCAGTGGTTTCATGTTCTTCTCCAAACACTTTAGTACGAATAGCTAAGGTACGCTGCTGATATTGAAGAGCTGATGTGTAATCATGCATGTTGGCCTGTGTTACACCGAGTTCTCTATAAATCTCAGCAGTGCTTTCATGCTCTTCTCCAAGGAGTTCAATGCGTATAGCCAAGGCGCGCTGAAGAGATTGAAGAGCTGAGGTGTAGTCATGCATGTTAGCTTGTGTTACACCGAGTGTCCTGTAGCTGTCAGCTGTACGTACATGTTCGTCTCCAAAGAGTTTAATGCGTATTGATAATGCACGCTGTTTAGACTGAAGAGCTGCTTTGTAGTCATTCATTTCATGTTGCGTTACTCCGAGGCTAAAGTAGCTATCAGCAGTGCTTTCATGCTCTTCCCCAAACAGTTTAATGCGTATTGCTAATGCACGCTGTTTAGACTGAAGAGCTGCTTTGTAGTCATTCATTTCATGTTGCGTTAGCCCGAGGCTGAAGTAGCTATCAGCAGTACTTTCATGTTCTTCCCCAAACAGTTTAATACGTATTGCTAATGCACGCTGACTAGATTGAAGAGCTCCTTTGCAGTCTTTCATTTCGTGTTGTAGTACTCCGAGGTCCCTGTAGCTGTCCGCAGTGGTTTCATGTTCTTCTCCAAACACTTTAGTACGGATAGCTAAGGTACGCTGCTGATATTGAAGAGCTGATGTGTAATCATGCATGTTGGCCTGTGTTACACCGAGTTCTCTATAAATCTCAGCAGTGCTTTCATGCTCTTCTCCAAGGAGTTCAATGCGTATAGCCAAGGCGCGCTGAAGAGATTGAAGAGCTGAAGTGTAGTCATGCATGTTAGATTGTGCTACACCGAGTGTCCTGTAGCTGTCAGCCGTACGTACATGTTTGTCTCCAAACAGTTTAATGCCTATAGCTAATGCTCGCTGTTTAGACTGAAGAGCTGCTTTGTAGTCTTTCATTTCGTGCTGTAGTAATCCAAGGTCCCTGTAGCTATCAGCAGTGCTTTCATGTTCTTCTCCAAATAGTTTAATGCGTATTGCTAATGCACGCTGTTTAGACTGAAGAGCTGCTTTGTAGTCTTTCATTTCGTGTTGTGTTACTCCGAGGTTTCCGTAGCTGTCAGCAGTACGTTCATTTTCTTCTCCAAACAGTTTAATGGCTATAGCTAAAGCTCGCTGTTTAGACTGAAGAGCTGCTTTGTAGTCTTTCATTTCATGGTGTAGTACTCCGAGGTCGCTGTAGCTGTCCGCAGTGCTTTCATGTTCTTCTCCAAACAGTTTAGTACGGATAGCCAATGTACGCTGCTGAGATTGAAGAGCTGATCTGTAATCATGCATGTTGGCCTGTGTTACACCGAGTTCTCTATAAATCTCAGCAGTGCTTTCATGCTCTTCTCCAAGGAGTTCAATGCGTATAGCCAAGGCGCGCTGAAGAGATTGAAGAGCTGAGGTGTAGTCATGCATGTTAGATTGTGTTACACCGAGTGTTCTGTAGCTGTCAGCCGTACGTACATGTTTGTCTCCAAACAGTTTAATGCCTATAGCTAATGCTCGCTGTTTAGACTGAAGAGCTGCCTTGTAGTCTTTCATTTCGTGCTGTAGTAATCCAAGGTCCCTGTAGCTGTCAGCAGTGCTTTCATGTTCTTCTCCAAACAGTTTAGTGCGGATAGCTAATGTACGCTGCTGATATTGAAGAGCTGATGTGTAATCATGCATGTTCGCCTGTGTTACAGCGAGTCCCCTATAAATCTCAGCAGTGCTTTTATGTTCTTCTCCAAAAAGTTCAATGCGTATAGCCAAGGCGCGCTGAAGAGATTGAACAGCTGAGGTGTAGTCATGCATGTTACCTTGTGTTACACCAAGTGTCCTGTGGCTGTCAGCAGTTCTTTCATGTTCGTGTCCAAACAGTTTAATGCGTATTGCTAATGCACGCTGTTTAGACTGAAGGGCTGCTTTGTAGTCTTTCATTTTGTGTTGTAGTTCTCCGAGGTCCCTGTAGCTTTCCGCAGTGCTTTCATGTTCTTCTCCAAACAGTTTAGTACGGATAGCCAATGTACGCTGCTGATATTGAAGAGCTGATGTGTAATCACGCATGTTGGCCTGTGTTACACCAATTTCCCTATAAATCTCAGCAGTGCTTTCATGTTCTTCTCCAAAGAGTTTAATGCGTATAGCCAAGGCGCGCTGAAGAGATTGAAGAGCTGAGGTGTAGTCATGCATGTTACCTTGTGTTACACCGAGTGTCCTGTAGGTGTCAGCTGTACGTACATGTTCGTCTCCAAATAGTTTAATACGTATTGCTAATGCACGCTGTTTAGACTGAAGAGCATCTTTGTAGTCTTTCATTTCGTGTTGAGTTAGTCCGAGAGTGAAGTAGCTATCAGCAGTGCTTTCATGTTCTTCTCCAAATAGTTTAATGCGTATTGCTAATGCACGCTGTTTAGACTGAAGAGCTGCTTTGTAGTCTTTCATTTCGTGTTGTGTTACTCCGAGGTTTCTGTAGCTGTCAGCAGTACGTTCATTTTCGTCTCCAAACAGTTTAATGCATATTGCTAATGCACGCTGTTTAGACTGAAGAGCTGCTTTGTAGTCTTTCATTTCGTGTTGTGTTACTCCGAGGTTTCTGTAGCTGTCAGCAGTACGTTCATTTTCGTCTCCAAACAGTTTAATGCATATTGCTAATGCACGCTGTTTAGACTGAAGAGCTGCTTTGTAGTCTTTCATTTCGTGTTGTGTTACTCCGAGGTTTCTGTAGCTGTCAGCAGTACGTTCATTTTCGTCTCCAAACAGTTTAATGCATATTGCTAATGCACGCTGTTTAGACTGAAGAGCTGCTTTGTAGTCTTTCATTTCGTGTTGTGTTACTCCGAGGTTTCTGTAGCTGTCAGCAGTACGTTCATTTTCGTCTCCAAACAGTTTAATGCATATTGCTAATGCACGCTGTTTAGACTGAAGAGCTGCTTTGTAGTCTCTCATTTCGTGTTGTGTTGCTCCGAGGTTTCCGTAGCTGTCAGCAGTACGTTCATTTTCGTCTCCAAACAGTTTAATGGCTATAGCTAAAGCTCGCTGTTTAGACTGAAGAGCTGCTTTGTAGTCTTTCATTTCATGGTGTAGTACTCCGAGGTCGCTGTAGCTGTCAGCAGTGCTTTCATGTTCTTCTCCAAACAGTTTAGTACGGATAGCCAATGTACGCTGCTGAGATTGAAGAGCTGATGTGTAATCATGCATGTTGGCCTGTGTTATACTGAGTTCCCTATAAAGGTCACCAGTGCTTTCATGCTCTTCTCCAAGGAGTTCAATGCGTATAGCCAAGGCGCGCTGAAGAGATTGAAGAGCTGAAGTGTAGTCATGCATGTTAGCTTGTGTTACACCGAGTGTCCTGTAGCTGTCAGCAGTTCTTTCATGTTCGTGTCCAAACAGTTTTATGCGTATTGCTAATGCACACTGTTTAGACTGAAGAGCTGCTTTGTAGTCTTTCATTTCGTGTTGTGTTACTCCGAGGCTGAAGTAGCTGTCAGCAGTACGTTCATGTTCGTCTCCAAACAGTTTAATGCCTATAGCTAATGCTCGCTGTTTACACTGAAGAGCTGCTTTGTAGTCTTTCATTTCATGTTGTAGTACTCCAAGGTCCTTGTAGCTGTCAGCAGTGCTTGCATGTTCTTCTCCAAGCAGTTTAGTACGGATAGCCAATGTACGCTGCTGAGATTGAATAGCTGATGTGTAATCATGCATGTTAGCTTGTGTTATAGCGAGTGTCCTGTAGCTCTCAGCAGTACGTACATGTTCGTCTCCAAACAGTTTAATGACGGCTTCTTGATAGTTTTTTATTCTGGCCTCGTTGAGTTTTTGATCCCGGTCTTTACCACTTAAATGCCACGATAAATGTGTCATAAGGACGGTGTTGTGAAAAGTGAGCAATCCTAGAGTAATTTGAACCTGTCTTTCAATATTCTCTACGATTTGGAGGAGTGCATTTCTTAAACATTGCTTGGTGTTAGCATCAGCAAAACTTTTTGTTGCTTTGCTTAACAGAAAAATAATTTCACATTTCAGAGGTTGACTTAGCAAGATGTCCGAGTTTTGTTGAAGTTCTACTTCATTGATAGATTCCTTGCTTTCGCTTTTCATGGACGGGATAATAAGTAGTTGCCAATCCCTCATTGCACTACAATGGCGGATTGCTTTGTCATAGAAGGCCCTTGCACTGGAGAGGTCGTTAAGGGACTGAAAATAGACAGCAAGTATCTGAAAAATAACCATCTCCAGAGTGCGTTTTTCTGCGCCGTTACAATTTCTCAGTGTTGATAGCGCGTCTTTTAGGAACTGCACTCCATTATTCGTTTCTTCTGAAACAAAGTGATAGATTCCCATATAGCACAAGTATTTGCCTTTTTCCAGGTTAGGAACAAGGGAAGCTGCAGCTTGAAGCTCATTCACTTTCGAGAGAAGATGTCTTGTCTTTCCTTTTCGTCCCCAGGTCACCTCACCGAAAGCTCTGGAGGAAAGTAGTTGTCTGTAGTGTTTTTCTTTCTTTTGCAGATTGGCTGCGCTTATGGCCGTGTCATATATGTAAACAAAGTTTTCTGCTTCGCTCGTATTCCAAAAGAGCGAGTCAAGAAATATCTCTCCTTTCACCAGAACATCATAAACGCTGTCAGCTCTATCGGAATCTAAACAGCTTTCTACTAAACTTTCAATGATGTTCTTCTTATTTTCATAGAATTCAATATATGCTGCCATTGAGTTCCCGGTAAGAAATTGTTCATTGAGCTTCTCAAGAAGGGAAACGTAGTACGCGTTCAAACGACTCTTTGAGTTCAGAAACGTCTCTGTCATCTCTTTTTCTCCTTTTTCTCTCGCAAATGATTGCAGGAGCCTGTGCATTGTGTATGATCCCGGTTTAGAGCTTGAGTCAATGAGAGACTTCCTTCGAAGGCTTCCTAATATCTTCCTGGCTGCCATAGACCCTGTGTCACTTAAAACGGCTGCAGCTACTTCTGTACTGAAACTCTCAGGAAGAATGCTTAAGGATATAATTGCATCTTTTTCTTGAATGGTGAGTTTCTTGAAAGAAGAATCAAACAAGAACTGTATTCGGTGACGAGTTGGGTAATCTGGATTGTTTAACATTTCGATGATACGGTTTTCTGTGGAGGACAACATGAGATCATCTATAATCTGGCGTGGTTGAGCACTATCTTCAGATATCAAAGAACACATTAACTTCATGGCTAAAGGAACCTGTCCGCAGATTTGCGCGATTTGAGTACAGTCTGCGGTGCTTGCATTTGGAAGCAACTCAGAAACTAGGGTATTAGCTGAGGCTTCATCTAATGGCCTTATTCTTAGACCCTTATGACCTTGAAAATGAAGGTCCATATACTCAAGAGACTCTCTTGTGGTCACGACGAAAGTCACCATTTGATTTCGCCTTAGAATCTCTTCGAGAAGTTGCATGACCTCTTCCTTTGCGTTCAGCGAACCCCTTTCTAACAAATCATCGAAGTTATCAAGGATAAACGCAGACGGATTTGACACACTGCTGAAAAGTTGCCAGACCTCTTCATCGATGGATAGACGCTGACCAGAAGGTTGTTTTATTGTGGTAAGTTGCCTCAAAAAGCTAAGAAATTTTGAAGCCAAATCTGCTTTAGAACGGACTCCTCTTAGAGAGAACCAATACACAGGCTTTCCCTGAGACTGGAGGGCATGTCCAACCGCAATCGCGACGGACGTTTTTCCAAATCCAGGTGTACCCCAAATTGACACCAGTCGGACAGACTCAGAAGACACGTGTCCAATGATATCCTCACATTCGCCCTGGCGCCCTGTAAAATTAGGAACCACCGAGGGAAGGGAAGCTCCAAGGAGCGACGATCTCACACCTTTCGAAAAACGAAAGTAAAACTAATGAGAAGATAAGTGCAAATATCTTAACAAATAAACAAATCGACTTGGATTAAAGATTGATCTAGAGTCTATCACTTGCTGTCGTGGACCGTTAGAAATGTCTTTTTTACGAGAAAGAAAAACAAGATCCATAAGCTAAGTGATGAAGATTTAAACATTGGTGCCTAACTGGCTGGAATTAGCAATAGACTGCCAGCATCCTTCGCAGCCATTTCTGATCCCAAAACCCTCTTGGCAGTTTACTATCCCCAGTCCTGCGAAGCCTCGACTCTGCTGGCTCACAGTCACGGGAGTATTGATTAGCGCGCACAACTACTCTTTTGTCTTAATTAAGTACTCATAATCGTGACAAACGAAGCACTCGAATCATGAAACGTGGCACTTGAGCTTGTTTATATCACCAGCTACGCAGGCTATGAGCCACTTCGCCTCAAAAAGTTCAGTTATTTGCATGGACCAGTTCTCTAGATAAAGTACTGATTGCGTTCGACCTGTTTATAAATGACAAGTGTGTCTGATCAAGTTTTAACCCCTACCGATAATCAAAATATTTACTTTTACATAAAGGTTTTACATAACGCTCATAACATTTTAAGTACAATTATTGTGACATTTAACAGCGGTAGGACAAGCCCGCCAGTCGGTAGACCGCTTGGCTGCAGAGCGATAGGTTCCAGGTTCGATCCCCAGAGCTTTACAGGTCCGAGTCAGGGTCTCAAAATAGCTGCGAAGTGCCGCCCTTGTACTGAAAAAGATTATACCTTTGCGTGGAAGTAGATAGACTAGCCTGCGTAGCAGGCGCTTGTAATTATAGTAATATGGGCGGAAAGAAGGCGCCCCGTCCTTTCTCTTGCTCATATTACTTACAAGATATCGTTTCAGTCAATCATTTCATACCTGAATATCCAGCTGGTGCAGCACGCTCATCTTGTCCTGATTTCAACTCATTTATCCTTTCCTCCAACCTGGTAATAACTCCACTGCTGGCGGTGTCCTCCACGCACATCTGCTTTAAAACGTTGATATCTGAACTTGCACTGTCGAGAATTCTAGCGTAATCTACTTGTGCTCCTGTAGCAATATGTTCTGTGTCTTCCTTCTTTGCCTCTTTCATAGAATGCAATAACGATTTTATCTCACTGATATCTGAACTCACTTCCTCGAGAAATTTAATGTACGCTCGAGTCTCATCTTTTAGTCTCATTTCCAATCTGCGAACTTCATTTGTAGGAAAGTCGGACTCCGTCAAACTAACAACAGCGTCGATTTGGGCTGTCGAGACACCAAGGGCTTTAAACGCATCTTTGGCGTAATTCACGCGCTGGTCAAAGGCCAGTTTGTCCATCTCAGAACTTGTTGAGTGACACAGTGAATTCCTAAGACGACGAAGCTGATCAATGGCAAGTGCAAAGGTCTCAGCATTGTTTCCGCCCGGGCTGAGCACACATGCATGGAAACTACCATGAGGTAACGAATGGGGTTTCACGTACAAATCACTAAGTGTGGTGAAGGAGTGTGCGCTGGCTGGTAAGGAAAAAGACCACGCAAATATTGTAGCCTGAAACAGGTTGGTGCAATCCCATTCATCATAAGACTGGTGAATAGGAACTTTAGTCTTACCACCCTCTGTAGTGGCAAACAAATTTCTCACAGCAAGTGAATCATCCCAGAGCTGGAAACCGGGGCGACCCCCATAGGTGATGTCCCACATGGTTTTAAAGGTCTGGCGTAAGGCTTTTGGGAATTCATTTAATAATAAAGACGAGAACTTGAAGAAATTCAGTTGCTCGTCACTAAACGGCTGCAATGTCATCTCTGGCCGTCGGTATCTAAACCCCGTCAATGAATGAATATAACTGAAATGTAATACAATAATATGGAAACCATATTAGTGGACAAATTGTAGCAGGTATTTTCGTCTAAAATAAGTGGGGTGCATACACGTGTCAAAAGGAGGAGATCAAATGTAATTCTTTAGTGAGCTCTATTGCTCGTAACTAAAACGTTTTTGATTACCAAACGGGTTTAGCATAAAGATGGTTAAAACACCACACTAGCTAGAACATCTTCTCCTTCAATAGATCCACAAAATTCTCACGGTTTATTAGAGAATAGAGGAAGGTGCAGTGGTCTGGAGAAAGCACTTCAATTCCTGGCGTAGACGCCATATGTGGGTTAAGCTTGTTGTTGGTTTCTTCTTTGCTCTGAGAGGTTTTTCTCCGGGTTCTCCGGTGTTTCCCTCTCCTCAAAAGCCAACATTTTCAAATTCCAATTTCACCAGGAATGGTAGACGAAAAACCTGCACTGTTTAGATGTGCTGCCGCTAAATCAGTATTTATTTTATTAACTCTGTAGTATTCATCTTCCATTATATACACAGGGTCAAATGAAATCCTTTTATTGAATAATGTCAGATTGGGTTAATCTCTGTAGCAAGTACATTCTTTATCGATTTAATATCCACTTTTTATAACATTCAACAATTTTTCAAAAGAGCTGTTATAACCTCAAGACTGGTGATCTGAACAGAATGTGTCGAATGTGGCCCATGACGGATAACTGAATTCAAATAACCGTTTCTTGTATTGCCTGACCGGCGTTTTTTTCTGTACGGGCCGACCTAAATCCTGGTCCGGACAAAAGTCCTTGGGACAGTACTGCAATATTCATATTTTTCTGTTATTTCTCGGTTCCCTCTTAAAACAGTGCATCCTTTTCGAAATTTTCTTGCAGCTCTCCCTCCTGCCACCCGATACAAAGTTGAAACTCGGAAAAAATTCTGGATTCACGCGTCTAACATTGTTTGTGGTTGAGGGGAGGGGTTGGACCTGTGTGAGTTGGAAAACGCCCCAGAAATGCAAAAGTGTCCCAAGACGTTTGTCCATGATTGTAGGTCAGAAGCGTTCTTTAAAATAAGAGCATTTTTTTGCTTTCATTTCATAAAACACAGCAAAGGAAGTTCACTTTACAAAATGTCAAGTTACAGACGTAAATCTGGCGAGGAACGTCTGTACATTACGCAGCGTATGTATCAACGGTGCACTTGAGGCTTTCCACCGTGATTACAATAGGCATTTTACAGTAAAAGTGATAATTGCGTAACTTCTTTGACCGCCAAAAATTATGTCATGATAAGCTAGATCTCTTAGACAGGAACTGAGAAAACTTACCCAAATTAATCAAATTCCGTTGACTTCGCCCCTTTGGTCCGGATACGATTATGAAGGCGGCGGTATACACTGACAGTGCGTAAAATGATACTTGCGAAATGGCTCCTATGAACGACAAAAATGACGAAGAAGACTTCTTATTAACAGGTAAAGAAAATGGCTCACTCAAAGCCTATTAAATGAGTGTGTCGACAACCAACGCCCACCTCTAGGTGACGAGTAACGAGACTGTGTCCAGACCCCGGTATTTGGCTCCTGATCCTGATATGTTGATCGACATCGGTATGGCGATTTCAAACGAAACGTTTTGTGATCATGCTAGATGAACAAGTTTACGGCCTCTGATTTGTGCAAGAATTCTTTACCAGCATTCGATACGCCTAGGTCAGTTCTATCGTCTAAACTAAACTGAAACAAAGTCAAGGTATACATCATAAATAATCCCCCAGATTCCACTCCAGTCCCAGGCATGAAGCCCTTGGCAAAGATGATAAAGGCTATGTTACACGAGACGATTCGCAACGACACTTTTTAGTGCAACACAGGGTTAAAATGTTGGAACAATGTTGCATCCTTTCGAAACGATGTCGCAACAATGTTGTAACGCTGTGTTGCGCTAAAAAATCGTCGTTGCAAATCGTCTTGTGTAACATAACCTTAAAACTGGTCGGACACTTACCTGCCAATGAGAAAAATATCTGTTCTAATCAAATCTGAGTTGTTGGCGATTGAAAAAAAGGCTTTTGATACACTTGCACACCAGTGAACTCACAATAATGTTAAAAATGATCCACATCTCTTTATTTGCGTTTTTCTCAATTCCCGAAAAAGGAATTTTTCATTGTATTTATTTCAACCCAGACACACTGCCTCTTCTTTCAACACGGTTGCGTAGCTGTCAACCGATGTCATTTTGTTAAGCATTCTAGAGTTGTTATGTACAAGTTCAAAGAACTATTGACATCAGTGCACCGTTTTAAAATCTCTTTCAGGCATAAACTCTAGTCTACAATGACCACGTCACTCTTTAGTAGCTTTTAGTGAACACGGAATTGACAGTTAACCAGACATGGGCGCGCTCAAAGGTGAACACTGTGTAGTTTATATTTACAATGCCAACAATAATGAAAGGAACAAAGCCCATACTGACTCTTCCACATCTTTCACATTTTTGGGGGAAAAGAAAAAGTTTATTGCAAGCAGATTTGATTTGCACCGACTCCCTCCCCCTCTACAAGCCTTCCTTGCAGAGTGGTAACGAGTAGTTGCATCGGCTCCAACATTTCTCAACACAAACTAGACTACGAGTAGTCCCCTATTTTCCCTCCAGGGATAGTAGAGCGAGCAAAACGCGACCTCTTGTGAAAATCACCCTACGGGGTGATTTTCACGCGCGCTCGCGTTTCGCTCGCTCTACTATCCCTGAGAAAAAATGGGGGACTACTCGTAGTCTAAACACAAAAAAGCCTATTTATGCATTTCATGGTACATCAAACTTTTATAAAAGTCTGTTCAATTTTCTTATAATCACCTGGTTTCTGGTGACGTTTTCAATCACACAACACAGTCATAGGCATATTTACCACACAACCTTTCATTGACACTATAAATTAAGAGAAAAAAACTTGCCTAGTTGCTTTGTAAGGTGATGGAAGTTTAACCTTACCCCCTGTTGATCTGGTATTTTATTTGTGTCGGGGTGATAGGCTCCTGCGTCAACTCAGAAGGCTTGATCACCATTATGAATGTTTGGCGTTTTGGAGCAACTTTTTGAGGTTCTACCAGCCTCGAGCAATTGTTTTGCTTTTCTGAGCAATTTCTGAGCAAAATCTAAGTTTGGAGCACATATCAAGCACAAAAGAGTCAACGATTTTATGGAAAAAACATATTGCTTCAGAGAGTTTAAAGACCTTTAGACAGCATTGTCTTCTCTTGTAATACCCTGCGAGCAGTGGCTACATTTTCGCTCTGTGAACTGGCGTTCGAAAAGTAGCCTCTGCCGACAAACGTGATTTTCTATCGTGCTTGCGCGAAATTCGTCACCCAATTCGCAAGCAAACTTATTCGTCAGCTCTGCTGTCAAATGGCGCGAGTTTCGCGAGAATAAAAAAAGTTGCGACAACTCTGATCTGCTACGCAAGACTCGCGCAATGCTCTAGACCGGTCAAGAACAGGAAAAAAAAACCCGTTTCTTTAATTTATTCGTCCAGGTTTCTGGACGGATTTGAACGGTTGTCGGCAGAGGCTACTTTTCGCACAACAGCTCACACAGCGAAAATGTAGCCTCTGCTCGCAGGGTACTCTTGTAAATGATTATCAATCTTTTAACACTTTGGTTTTAAAAGGCAATTGCTGCCGTATGAATAGTTAACTAGTACCCTTAAAATTTTTCGTATCATTGAGAGCATCTCTTTAAAGCTAACTTCAAGCAATTTTTCTGGACCGATGTGTTAGAAATTATTCTGAGGAACACAAAATAAAGCATTAAATTAATTTGAAAAGAGGCTATTTGGTCCTTAACGACGAAAAAAGAAAACAAGAAAGCAAAAAAGAAAACCTATCACAATCATTACACTTGACGGTGGAAATAACAAGAAAGTCGAATGACAACATGACATTGGTCTCAGAAACTTGTCATAAACAAAATCACTGCGGAAACCACAAAGCTGCTCTAAATGAAAAACCTACCGACTCTCCGCAATGATTCTTCATTCGCAGTTCAATTTAGCTATTCAGTTTCGAAGACAAAGGCAATTTCGCAGTTTTTATTTTTTGTTTACGATAAAGATTGTCGAAATGTTTGAACTCCACGCAAACATGCCACCGATTCGATCCGCTGAAATCAAGCGACAATCCCGCTAAAATTTCTCATAATTGTACATAATTATGCGAATGTTTAGACCGACCGCCCGTCCACCGGCGTTGGAGCTCCAGGCTTTTTAGAACTTGACTTTACTTGATTAATGTTATCCACCGGCCCAGATAACGACTTTATTTGCAACTCAGCAACTTCCTCGCTGCGGCACACGTCGATGCAACGATTCAGAGTAAGATATCTCATTCTCAGCAACTTCTTGGTCGTCTGCTCGTTTTTAATTCCAAGCACAATACGATCACGGATTAAACTATCCCGCAAACAATCGCAAAAATTACGGTGTATGACATTTGCAGACTGCAGAAAGCAGACTGCAGACTGCAGACTGCAGACTGCAGACCGCAGACTGCAGACTGCAGTCTGCATGAGACAGCAAGACTGTAAATTGAATGAAACCAAAAATATCGTAATAAAGGTGGCGTCATCATCTCCGAGAAGTACATGTAAGGCCTAGAAGCGAAGTTTTTTCACGCAAATTACACCGACCTGATTCCTGAAGTTCGTCTCGTATTGAATTAGAGCAGAATAATGTCTGCCGATGTCACAAACTCGCTCATGAATCCATAGCAACAGGCTAGCAATTTAGCCTGCATCACAGACGAAACTAAACTCTGGTTATTAAGTCTGTCTGTGAAACAGCGCCGGAATCCTTATTCTACGGGGGCCCCAACTGTGAACTAGGATTTGAGTATGAGCAATGATTGGCCTGTTTAAAAAGCCATTGTCAATTTGCTTATTTAGAAATTCAAAATGCACTTTCGGTAATTCGTCGAGTCCAGGTAGGATCTGTTCGGGTTAGATTATTTGGCATATCCTTAAATACTGCTAAGATGAAATACGTCATTTAAAAGGTGTTAAGAGCCAATGTCTGTAATTTTCGAGAATCGGTTGACAGTCGTGAATTTTTGCATTTCTTCATCTTTTGCCCAAATAATCTTTATAGTACATTAATTTCAAAAATCACCTTAAAACTTGTAACAGCTTTTTATTTTTTCAGGAATCAGGCAAAGTTTGAAAAACTCTAAATCGGCGCTCTTTCGAGTATGAAATTAGCGAAAATTGAGCATTTTCTTTGCGCTCGTACATAAAAACGGAATAATGTCTCTAGATGAAATCAAGTCACAAAACAGACACACATTTTTACTATATAATTCAGGAATTAACTTTAAATAAACCGTTTAAATGAGACTGTACCGGCCGCCAGAAGAAACACGGTTTGAGCACTTTTCAAACATGGCAAATTTGACCTAACTTCACCATCGTAAAAACCCAGTTGGTACATGGAATTTCAATATGAAACAAGAACTGTATTGAAGCATATCCTTTGCTGTTGTTTGTGTTAAAATATTTCTGGCGGCATTCCAAATGCGCACCGTCGAGAGACCAAAACCTGAAGGGTATTTTGACACCAGGAAAGGGCGTGCAAAGAGCAAGTTTCGACGCTTGGAATATTAATCCTTTCAAACATAAGTTACTTCGACATTTAAACCCTAGTCAGAGTTGTAAGGGTTTCAGATTATATTTCGGCGTTTCTGTTTGGTTTAACGTGATTCCTTTCAACTGATTTTTGCGATAAACCATAATGAAGAGACACGAATACGCGGTTCATATCACAGTTAGTAGAGGGGAATATTGTCGAGATACTCGCTTGCTATAGTTTTAATTGTATTGAAACCTTAAAATCAGAAAAGTTATTTACTACCTGAACTTAAATGCTAGGCGGGGTCACAGTACCGAAAAGTAAATTCTGCATCAAGGCAAAATCAAAGTTAAGTTTGTGTATGTTTCCAATCTGTCAATACGAGGGAAGATGACATTCCGGAAGTGCGTGACGCGTAACGCGCCGGAAAAGATATTCCTGGTATAAATGTCTTACGGTGCAAATCTTTGATGTATGTTCGTTTTGCATCTGGCACATATTCAAACTTGGTTTGTGGCGCCTGTGGCCCCAGTAATGCTGAATGTATTGCGATCACTTGGTATGCTCCTGAATTGTTAGTCACGTGAGTATGTAGGGCATCGAGCCTACCATGCTAATGATAAAAGTAAGGTTTTCTGCATTTACGTTAGGTGACCTTTGTTTGATCCACAAAATTGGCGCATGAAAATAAGAGTTTGTCCTCACCATTGCTAAATGTTTTTTGTTCCGGGTGGCGGTGCAACAAATCACGTGGTACCGTTCTAGATCAGGCTACTGGCTGCTCATAGAGAGGTCCATAAAGGCACATTGATTGATGACTCTGTATGGCCTGAAGAAAATGATTTACGCAGACGTTTTCTGAGCGACGAAGGTGCAGCTTTTACACTCCTTTTTCGTTTCGAAAATGGACGAGCACGCGAGCGAGATCCCCTAGCGCTAATGGTCAATAAATCCCCTGAGGTTTTTATTTTCATACGTGAAATCGATATGAAAGGCTATTTTCAGCCTTTTATCTCTTTTCCGCGCAACGTATTTTGGTTAAAAGATGATAAGTAAAATGGCTGAGGCATTTTAAAGCATTTTTTCATTTACGCGACGGATTTTGACGTTATGAAAAAGAACTTGTCAGTCTTGTCAGTGAATTGGTTTATTTTCTAGCCTGCGAAAGAGTGCCGGGGGGTGGTGGCGGAGAGAGCCAGGTGACTATTCCTTTTTTTAGGCGGGATCTAGCATGTACGTGCATTCTGGTCTAACGCCATAATGTGTAGACTGGCCTTTAAGGGGCGGGGGATCAGATCGTCAACAGCAGGTTGAGTCTAGCCAGAAGATACCCTTGCTGCAGAGGAGCAAAGCAATACTACTTCCAGTAATTTAAACATGTTGAATACTTGTATTTCGCTCATCAAATGTGTCCATTGTCCATTGTCGATTTTTTGTGTTTCAGGAATGTTCTTTTGCGGAGCATTGGCCAATTTTTCTTTAAACATTTTTACTCGTTTCCATTTCCCTGCTCTACCTTCATGATGCATATGGCGTACGTGTGTAACTAAATCCCTCAATTCATACTGAGGTGATCGACAGAGAAGTCTATACGCCAAGCGGGGTTAAGATCAGTTTATTACAAGCAAAGGCGCGGAAGTAAGTGCAAATAAAAGAGAACTAGTGTGAAAAGTTTTGCAGACTCAGCTTACTCTATTTGTTTTCTTTCTCTATTTGAGTTTCGGCTTGTACTTCCTAAAATCAAGTTTAGTTCGACATGTTTTGGGAATATAAAATATAAAAATAATAATAAAAAAAAACAGTGTTAATTGTCATTTTATTTTTTCTTGTAAACCCGTGCGATGATTTATCCCTGTCTGTACAGTTGCGTGACAAGACTCAAATCACACACGCTTCATCACGCAACACGGAGTTTAGTCCGTGGTTAAACGACGGAAGATTTCAGTAAACTGCGGCCAGTTGCAGTTGAAACGACTGTGGTAAGTAAAATTCTTAAAGATCTCGTATCTCATTTAGAGCTAGCAAGCCGTTTCTAGTGGTTTTATTTTAGGTGCAGAAACTCGAGGTCAATATTTACACTCAACACGAAATTAGCAGCGTTGTCTTTTTCAGCTACTTGCGTGCAATCAAATGCAGTGTTAATCTACTTAGTTCTTTTTTATAACCATCAAATTGAAAAGTGTTTTTCATAATATCTTAAGAGCTTCCCTTAATGTGCCTCTTGTAAAGGAAGCTAAGTTTGCAAAAACGTTTGTGTGCCTACACTCGCCGCTAGTTTGTTGCAGCGTTCCAACGTGCGAAACTACCCTGCACGTTTCGGTGTCTCTGCGACGCACTTTTGAAATGCCGCCAAAAATTTTTTAACACAAGAAACGGCAAAGGATATGCTTTAAAATAGTGTTTGTTTCATGTTGAAATTCTATGTACCAATTGGGTTTTTTCGATAGTGAAGTTACGTCAAATTTGCCATTTTTGAAGAGAGCCGAAATCGTGTTTCTTCTTGCGGCCGACACAGTCACATTTAAACAGCTTATCTGAAGATAATTACTGAATTTTAAAGTACAAGTCTGTGTTTGCTTTGTGACTTGATTTCACTGAGAAATATCATCCTGTTTTTATGTACGAGCGCGAAGAAAATGCTTAATTTTGGCTAATTTCATACTCGAAAGAGCGCCGATTTAGCGTTTTTCAAACTTTGCCCGATTCAGGAAAAAATAAAAAGCCGTTACAAGTTTTAATGTGATTTTTGAAATAAGTGTACTATAGAGATTATTTGGGCAAAATATGAAGAAATTCAAAAAATCACGACTGTCAACCGATTTTCGAAAATTACAGACATTGGCTCTTAAATGCCCGTGATCTATCCTAGTTATTTTTGTAGACGTAACTGTAGTGAGCACAAAGTGCTCGCAATCTAAACACGTTTTTTACAGAAGACTACTATTTAGACAGGCATTAGTGGGCACTGCTACTTGTCATTATCAATTAACAATAATCAAAGAAGAATAAAGAATCAACGCAAGTAGTGATATGCCGGGTGAGTCAATAAAAAGTCGCGTCGGTGAAGCATAGCCAACAGCATCTTGGAAATGAGGCCAATGTAACTTTGCGCAAAAACATCAACCTTGTTCCCAGGCTACTTTCTCACTTTCAAACGATCCCGGTTATATTTTTGATGGTGTCACCTTTATTAGGAAGATTTTTGGTGTCTTTTAATTTACAATCTGCAATCTGTGGTCTGCAGTCTGCAGTCTACAGTCTGCAGTCTGCAGTCTGCAGTCTGCGGTCTGCGGTCTGCAGTCTGCAGTCTGCAAATGTCATACACCGAAAAAATTACATGTTTTGGCCAGATTCCTCAACCTGGCAACAAAACTATCAACCGACTCCGTTGGAAGCTTGTCTCGCATATTAAAACAGTATCGTTCGTTAATTTCGTTGACTTCGCCGATGCAGTGCTTCTCCATTTTTGCCATTACAACGCGCAAATCACTCGAGTTCTCCCCCTCGGCGTAGTTGACTGTTTTGATGACTTTCAACGCATCATCTCCGATCGTATGTTTGAACATCGCCGACTGAAACTCCGGGGTTTCCCGATCCAAACGAGAAATGACAAAATAATTGTTATATTTCTCCTTTCAAAGCTTCCAGTTTTCGGCAATTTCTCCACTATGTTTCAAGTCAAGGTACTTCGGCGGAGTAATCTGATGAAAACTCGACGATGGCGGCGCTACCGCACCAGACTGTCCATTAGAGGTATCACCACCGGGCATGCTGTATAACGTAGACGGTTAAAAACGAAGCAGAAGCGGTCACCACTGCCACCATGTAATAACACAGCGAACCACACGTTCAAGCGGTTACTGAACAGACATTTTAATCTCTATCAAGTGCCTCGAAGGTACAAACGAAACTGAATATATAATGAGTCTAGCAGCACGTGCAAATGAAATTCAACACAGGACGTGAAAATTACAATATTATAACAAGGAAAACGAAGGAGAAAACGAAACGAGATGTGCAATTGCTGGAAACGTTTTTTAGAAACGAAAAGAACGACGAGCGAGAAGTGCAGGACATAGAGGACCATAGAGCCCGCCGAATTAAACAAGCACCTTGCGGAGTTTATTCGTTCTGTGAGACGTAAAGACGGCGAGGTTTATGAGCCTTCAAGTTTAAGATGCCTTGTTTCGAGTATTGAAAGACATTTGAAGAAAAATAATTATACTAAGAGTATCATTAACGATAAAGAATTTGAATAGTTTAGAAAGTGTTTACAGGCTAAACAAAAACAGCTGAAGAAAGCAGGCCGAGGCAACAAGGACAAAGCTGCTGTGGCCACTACTGACGAGGAAGTCGATAAGGCAGGTACAAAAGTCGGACCGGATCAACTCTGATCGACTCGGACCAACTCGGATCGAATAAAAAAATAAAAATAAAATAAAATTGGACTCGGATCAACTCGGAGCAATCAAAAAAATTGAATTAAATCAGCCAAACTGAAAGTTTAACCCATTTGGAGGGTAAAAAAGGCCAGATCATCCTTTTTTTCTCCGTGGCTTTCAGGCGCCATTTTGTTTTACTAGTGCCAGTTCCTCTCGGATCATGTTATAAGCTCGTGGTTGTGGTTGGACAGTAAAGAAATGATAGTTTCAGTCGCCTAGAATGTATATATTTTCTTATTTATTAGACTACTGAATTATTTATGAGAAAATCATCAAAAGCCTGGTCTGTTGATCGCATTTAGATAGTTGCCGAAGAGTGTTTTTTTGTTTGTTCCGGTTTTTTTTTTTTTTTTCTGCAGGACTTCTGAAACTTAATTTTAATGATACACTAGTGAGCAGCACACATACATTTCCAGTGAACAATTTCAACTTGGAAGGAGGAGAAACCATGCTCGCCCAGGACAAAGGAAATTTCCATGCCCAGGACAAGAATCGAACTCGCGACCCTCCGGTTCAGTGGTTGGAACGTCCGATAAACATGTAGTATTCGGAGGGTCGTGAGTTCAATTCTCGCCTAGGGTATGAAAATTTTCGTTGTCCCGGGCGAGCATGATTTCTCCTCCTTCCAAGTTGAAAATGTTCACTGGAAGTGTATGTGTGCTGCTCACTAGTGTATCATTAAAATTAACAAAAATAAAATTAATTTACGCAACCACGAGTTCGTAAGAAAAAAACAAAATGGCGGGTGAAAGTTAAGTGATACCGACTGATTTTCTTTTTCTTTTTATAATCCGAGTTGTTTTTTTTTTTATGATCCGAGTCCAATTTTATTTTATTTTTACTTTTTTATTCGATCCGAGTTGGTCCGAGTCGATCCGAGTTGATCCGACCCGGACTGGCGGTCCGAGTTGATCCGGTCCGACTTTTGTACCTGCCTGAAGTCGATATACTTTACGAAAATAATATGCTTGGAGTTTCCTCTGCTGAATCAAAACGTGCAAAGCATAACAAACTATAGTAGCTTGAACCTAAATCAACAAAAAAAACATATCGGGCATCTTAAGCCGAGCATCGTCGCAAACACAAGTAACTACTGCAACTAACGAAACTGCTGCTGCGAGCACTTGCACGAGTAAAACCCCGATGAGTTTTTTCGATGGAGCAGTAATAAGTGGAGGACAATTTACAATTTCCATTAATGCGCTTACTACCTCGCCTACGACCATTCAAACCAGGAGTTCCGTCACCTAAACCACCGAAAAAAGGTGGAAGAGAATCCGAATTGAGGAGTCCGACTCGGATTAAAGTTTAGAAATAATATTTTAACATTATCTGCTTGCTGTAATGTTAGATTTCTGGCAGAAATTCAAGCTTATGTTATAATCCTTGCACGAGTTTTTAACTTGAATTCATGAAACAGAGTTTTGTCTTGGTCTGTCATTAAAGACGATAAACAAGAATTTAAATCTCAGTATATCATGATATACTAAACACAGTACCACATGGAGAGTGCTTTGTACAGCTGATTTACACACTCGTTGTTTTTGTATCAGAAATCTCACTCGTTCGCTGCGCTCACTCGTTAGATTTCTGATACGTCAACAACTGGTGCGTAAATACCTTACGCCCACACTTTCCATGAAGTATTCTCTATATCTGCGTAACCTATATCGTAACGCCAAAAAATGATGCATAACACTTTTAAGTTGATGTTACAGGGAACGATTCGCAACGACGATTTTTAGTGCAGCGCAGCGTGGCAATGTTGGAACAATGTTGTAACCATTCGAAACGATGTTGCAACGCCGTGTTGCGCTAAAAATCGTCGTTGTGAATCGTTCCGTGTAACATCACCTTTAGACAAGAAATAGAAAACTTGCTCAAACTGCGAAGCCCAGTGACGTCACTTTGTTAATTTTGATGCATGCGATCAGAGATCATGTCACTCTTTACTGACGGTCCCATGCAATAGATAGTTTAAAATACACGAGCGCGCTCAAACTTAAATAATGCGTGGTTTATATTCACAATTAGACTACGAATAGTGCCCATTTTTCCTTAGGGATAGTTGAGCAAGCGAGGCGCGAGCGCGCGTAAAAATCACCCCACACGAGTCTAATTCACAATGCAAACAATAATGGACGACGCCTACTGGCTCTTCTAAATACTTTCCTTTCAAGGGAAAACCCCCAAAACCCTGAGACAATGTTCCTTTTTTTCACATTTGTTTGCCCTCCGTGAGAAGAAAGCAGATCTGCAAGCAAGCAGATCTGATTTGCGCCGCCGACTTTCGCATGAGATTAAACCCCATTTACACGCGCTAAAAAAAATCGGCACGGCACGCCAAATTTTTGGCACCGTGCCTCGTTTGACTACCTCCGGGAGGTAGTCTCCGTACCGCTAAAATCTTGGGCACTGGTGCCACATTTCATTTGGGACCGATACGTTTACACGTCGAAATGCCTTAAAATCGTCAGCACGGTGCCAAAAATTTTGGCGTGCCGTGCTGATTTTTTTAGCGCGTGTAAATGGGGTTTTACGCTTCTAGATGCCATAAGGCACCATATATTAACACCTGACTATTACAAATGATGGATATTTTGGAAATGAGCTCCAAAGAGATTCCAGCTAAACTAAATATTTACAATTCCCCCATCTCCTGGCTGTTAGGGACATTAGTTTTATAATTTTATTTAATATGCATAAGTCTTGGCACAGCGGACATAAACACATGGATACTTGCGATGGCAATGAATTGACTGAGGGGAGACAACTGCCTCTTTCAGCACGCTTCCTTTTTCTCTGCCCTAGCTTACAATTAGGGCTGTTTTTTATTTTCACGTTTTACAAACTCGCGAAACGCACACAGGCTAAGATTATTTTTTGCGTTAAAAGTAAAAGCTTCTATAGGTTGATCAAGCTTTTCTGAGTTGACGCAAATAAAATAGCGGTAGATCATTGGGGCGTGAGTGGCTGCTCCTTGAAGGTTTAACTTCCACTAATTTGCAAAGCAAAGAGCCAAGTCTTTTTTAATCTATGTATCAGGATCACTGAAAGACTGTGTGATGAATACGACTATGATGCTGTGATTGAGAACAGTGCAAGAAATCAGGCGATTGCAAGAAAATGTAAGACTTTTACAATAAGATTGATCATGATTTCTTACGAAATGCGTAAATATCCGCTTCAATTTCGATATTATGTTAGGAGCGACGATCAGGAAATATCGACCAACGAGTGGCAAGAGTTGAAAAATCAATTTCCTATATTTTTTGTCCATAAATAGCTTTTAGGTAGACAAGTAATCTGATGTAAGTTGTTCTCGCAAAAAGCCTTTTATTTTCGAGAAAAGTAAGAATATCAGTTTTCGTGGTCGGAGTCTCAAAATGGCCGTACTTTCAACCGAAATTTGCTAACATCAACTCTCCTCGCGTTCGCAAATAAAGCCGCAACGAGAAATTTGGACACTTTCCATCAATAGAACCTCTTCTTCTTTCACTAGAAGATACTTTCAAAGCAATATCAAGATTCGTTAAACTAACATAATTCAAAAACGAAGAACAGGTTTTTAAGGTGACAAAAACTTTTATTTAGTAGTTGTTTTATTCGGCATTATTCTTCATAGGGTATAGCTTCAAATTTTCCCGGTCCTCGTTTATTCACACATTTAGACATTCATCTAAAGCATACCTGAGAATTGGCTTGGGTTCCTTTAAGCAGCCTCCAAAAAAAAGCATCGAAGTCCGGTAAAAATAGTGAAGCGTGACCAAAATAACTTATTTAACGGCTCCAAGTTTCCTCGATCGTAAAGTAACAAGACGAAATATCTTCCTGTTCCGTCATCCTTAGCGAATTACCATTGTTAAAGTCCTTATTTTTCGATAAAAATTGAGTATCAGAAAAAGCGCGTTCGACCTTTTCGTCTTCAAAATACTGCCCTGATCGACAAGAATTGCGTTGCGTTACTACCGTTATTTTGACGGCTCCGTCTCTTCACCACCGCGGTCAAACGTCTAAATCGTTATTTTTGTTTTTTATTGCTGGGATTTCATTTACCAGTTAGAGAAAAATGGGCAAAGATGTATAAATCAGTTAGTCAACATAACTATCTTTCCATTTTTCTCAAAATTTTGAGAATGGCGCCGATAATAACGTCAGCATCGGTTTTCAATCACTTAGAACTTTTTTAGTAAACTTTTAAAAAGTTTAGTAAACTAACAGGATGTTGGTAATACCCTAAACTTTCGATAGTGAAAGTAGCAATCTTAACCTTGAAGTATTTCGCTTAACTTTTGCAAATTTCACTCGTTTGACCGCTGTGAACGTCTCTTCAAACGTACGTTATGTCACGTGCAGTAACGGAACAGATTGTCACGCAGAGTCGCCGTCTGGTAGAGTTCAGTGTTTCAAAATGGCTAAAATTGACCCAGTTTCACCCTTTTACCCCTCTCTTTGAATTGAAAAAGGAATTTTGCAATGGGAAAACCTACAAGAAGTTAAAAAAACGAGCCTTTAGGCTGTAAATATCTACTTTTGAACGTTTCGAAATTGAAAGTGTTTACACAATTACCGCCGGCCTACCATGAAAATTCCTGAACTTCGATGGTGTCTTACAGGGATTACATTCAATAACCCAAGCCAATTCCCAGGTATGTTTTAAATGAATGTCTAAATGTGTGATTTAAATACCATTAAGAGAATTTGGAGTTAAACCACATGTTAAATATTGCCGTCGAAAATGAGTAACGGACTTAAGTTTTTGTTATCCTGAAAACCTATCCTTCATTTTTGAATTATTTCAGAACGACGAGCTTCGCTATTGCGCTGGAAGTATTTTTTAGTGGCAGAAAAATAATTTTTCTGTTGATGGTTAGTGTTCAAATTTTTCCATGCTGCTTCGTTTGGCGAACGCGAGGAAAGTTAATGTTAGCGAATTTCACTGGTTAAAAATTAGGGCAGTCTGAGACTCCGACATCGAAAACCGATCTTCTAATTTTTCTCACAAAGACCTTCACAAATGAAAAGCTTTTGGCAGGACGATCTTCTTCAGGTTTCTTATCTACCTAAAAGCTATCTATGAACAAAAAATGAAAGAAACTGATTTTTCAAATCTTGCCACGAAATTAAGATTTTGGTCAATTTTTCTTCTTGTCTGCGTGCAGACGTCTCCTATTTCCTTTGTTGCACGCGTTCAACAAAGGAATAGGAGACGTCTGCACGCAGGCAATTTTTCTTCCTGACCGTAGCTCTTAAAACTCTTACAGCCTGGGGAATAAAACAAGAGAAATCGAAGATTTAAGCTGAAACAGCCCACTGACCATGTTGGACCAACATCGAAACACCAAGCCAGTTTGAAGCGATTTTTTATCCGGCTACTGTTTGCAAATGAATAACGCTCACTGTGGCTATATAGCCGGTAACCGGTCAAGGTTTTCAAAATACTGAATGACCGGTAGTCCTATATTCTCCGTAAATTTCACATAACGAAAAAATCTAGCTAAACCAAACTATCATATGTCGATTAAGAAAAGTCAAGTGAAATTTACTGAGAATATAGGACTGCTGGTCATTTAGTATTTTGAAAACCTTGACCGGTTACCGACCATATAGCCACAGCAAAATTACAACGTTATCTTGTAGCAAAGCTATTGACGTTAGCTCACCTTTTTTGAATCTCGGCCAGGCGTAAACTATATTGTACGTTGATTATGTCACTCTCTAGTATTAAAGAGGTCCTATGCAATAGACACTTAGAAATGGGCGCGCTCAAACTTATCATAAATAATGTGTCGTTTACATTCAAAGTGCAAACAATAATTCAACGGACAAAGCCTATTGGCTCTTCTAGATAATTTCCTCTGGAGGGAAAAACCCCCAAATCCCTTTGCCAATTTTCTTTCACTTTCTCTTGCCTTTCGGGAAAGGAAAAAAACGCCTGAAAGCAGATTTTAAAAATAAGAAGAAAAAAAAACAGCTTGCGCCGACTTTCGCCTGAGACCGGTACTACTAAATCCAACGCGCCATCATAGCTCTTGACTATGTCGTATAATGACATTTTGGGAATGACCTCTTTTACTAGAGTCCAAAAATTATATATTTACGAGACCCTATCTGCTGTTACGGATATTAGCTGAGTTTATGATTTCCTCATGCATAAGTTAAGGGGCACGTATGGATATGTATAACGGCATTTGACTGACGGGCGACGAATTCCTTGTTCATCAGTGTCCTTTCTTTCTGCCCTTGCCGAAAATAAAGGTTGATTATTGTTTTCCTGTGACTTACAAACTCGCGATACGCACGCAGGCTAAAATAATGTTTTGAGTAAAAATAAACAATTTCATAATGTAGATCAAGTCTGTCTGAGTTTAATAATTAACGCAAAAAAGCAGCTGCGCCCCGCTAAAGTTTTAATTTCCACCAACTTGCAAAGCAACGAGACAAGTCGTTTTTCTCATAATCTATAGTATCACTGAAAGTTTGTGTGATGAACATTATGTTGACTATGTTGTTGTGATTGAAAACCGTACAAGAAATAAGGCGGTTAGACGAAAATCGAATAGACGAATCGAATACACAATAGCTATACCCACTCTGACATTACCTATCGATATAAATGTGCCACTGAACCGAGAAGCGCACTGGTTTTTGAAACTAAGAGATCCTATTCTTATTTCACTCATAACAAATCTGAAGTAATAGGGAATTACATAAATGCCGCATCAATTTCGATATTGTGTTAAAATTCTTACGGCCTGGGGAATAAAACAAGAGAAATCGAAGTTTTAAGCTAAAACAGCCCATTGACCATGTTGGACCAACATCTGAACACCAAGCCAGTCTGTAGCGATTTCTTATCCGGCTACTGTTTGCAAATGAATAACGCTCACTGTGGCTATATAGCCGGTAACCGGTCAAGGTTTTCAAAATACTGAATGACCGGTAGTCCTATATTCTCCGTAAATTTCACATAACGAAAAAATCTAGCTAAACCAAACTATCATATGTCGATTAAGAAAAGTCAAGCGAAATTTACTGAGAATATAGGACTGTTGGTCATTTAGTATTTTGAAAACCTTGACCGGTTACCGACCATATAGCCACAGCAAAATTACAACGTTATCTTGTAGCAAAGCTATTGACGTTAGCTCACCTTTTTTGAATCTCGGCCAGGCGTAAACTATATTGTACGTTGATTATGTCACTCTCTAGTATTAAAGAGGTCCTATGCAATAGACACTTAGAAATGGGCGCGCTCAAACTTATCATAAATAATGTGTCGTTTACATTCAAAGTGCAAACAATAATTCAACGGACAAAGCCTATTGGCTCTTCTAGATAATTTCCTCTGGAGGGAAAAACCCCCAAATCCCTTTGCCAATTTTCTTTCACTTTCTCTTGCCTTTCGGGAAAAGAAAAAAACGCCTGAAAGCAGATTTTAAAAATAAGAAAAAAAAAACAGCTTGCGCCGACTTTCGCCTGAGACCGGTACTACTAAATCCAAGGCGCCATCAAAAGCAATGAACCCCTCTTTCTGGTCAAAAGGAAATGGAACATAACGACTCTGAGTCTCCCTCTTTTATATGCTTCGCCACCCATGGAGGGCAAAACAACCTTCCCACATTAAAGCAAACTTTATATCGGTGCTCTGATACCTCAGCCCCTAACTGGTCATAGAGTATTCCTGCAGTTTTGCTTGATCCTGCGTTGCTGGTTTAATAGCTACATTCTGTAATTACAGCTGTGTGTATGGGCGCTAAAACAGATTGTCTGTCTCTACATAACTGAAGTAATCTATTCTTAGTTGACATAAAATACAAACTTTACCTTTCCGTTCGAGACACAAATTGCCAGCTCAAAGCCTCCCTTCAAATTAAAATAGTGATACTGTGAACAGTAGCAAGTATAGTGCACAGTGAAACTATAAGGGCGTATAAACCTATATGAACACCAAAAAATGATGTGAAAGACGTCTTAGATTAGAAACAGAAGTTCTCTCAAACTACCTACACAAAGCCCAGCGAAGGAGAACCAGTGCCCACTTCCGTGAAGCTGATATGACGGACGATTTGATAAGATCTTCTCAAGTAGTTTAAGGCCTGGGATTAAGGGGTTTACCTGTGGAAAATGAATTATTGGCTATAACTTTGGCATAGATGTTGGCGCTGTATCAAAATTTGGCACATATAAAGAACTCATCGTCCTTAACATTTTTAAGTATAAATATTGTGTTAATAAGTCACGTGGTATGTCACGAGACCATTTAGCTAAAAATTGTAAATTATTGAGCAATTGGTGGCCGGCTTAAGAAAGGAAATCGAGCAATAAGATTTTTCTAATCCATATTAAACATTCTAACACTTCACGTTTGGAATGACCTTCCATTGCACTTCAATAAAAAATTATGAGGAAAAATATCATTTAAAATGTCCAAACTGATTTAATCTTGAACAGGAGCCCATCAATTGGGCTCCTGTCTTGAATTATTTAAAACTTTAATTTTAAACTTCGCGTACATTTATTCCAAACGTAGAAAGTTAGGTATGTGTATCCTCTTTCAGAAATGCCAATTTGTTTATTCAAACAAAGTAAATTCGCCACCAGTTTTCCTTCGTTTTCAATTTTTGGTCACGTGACCATCATTAAACATAAAGGCACAAGAAAACCTCAAGATATACTTTTGGGGAAAGATTCATTTGGTTCTAGATCTCCTAGCGAGAGATATTGCCAATCATTGTTATTCTCAGAACACACCTTTGACCCAGGCCTTAAACCTCTTGAGTTTTTTCCTCTTCGCGATCTTAACAATGTCAATATGGATTCTCTTCAGATAGAATGACCACATTCCCCTATTTTTCCGTGAGATCGTCGAGATACAGTTGTTCAAATGCTGGGTAGCGCCATCCACCGGATAAATCACTATCCAGTGGATAAGTATTGGGGAAACCAATTGCACTATCAACTTGATAGAGATTTATATGGTGGATAGCGCTGTCTACCTTTTGAACAACTGGGGCCTGAATAAAAAATTCTGCAAACAACACAACTGAATAGACTAAAAATATTTGCACACTAGATATTACCAGTCCACCCATTATTTTAAGCCATGTAATTTACCGGTGTGTTCAAATTAGCATAGCAAAATTCAATAACTTTGTTTCACAGGTACTTGAATAATAGTAAGTTTCATATTGCCAAGTAGTAAAACACAAAAAGCATGCCATTCAGTAAAAATTAATATGAATTCAAATTTAATGCAGTATATACCGTAACAGCACTACGGTCCTTGCATATTGTAGCCTGCGTAGAATATGCGCTCAGTGGAAGTAGCGGGCGCAAGAAAGAACGAGCGCACCAGAGGGAGACACGCGCCCGTTCTTTCTTGTACGTACCCACTTCTTCAAATCGCCAAATACGCAGACTAAGACCCTGTTTACATGTAGTGGGGGACCCCGGTCTAGTGGGGTAGGTTTCTTTTGTTTTGTGTCTTCCAGAGCGTGAAAACAAAAGAAACCAACCCCGCTAGACCGAGGTCCCCCACTCCATGTAAACAGGCCCTTAGGGCCAATGTGAATTTGTGAGAAATATGCAAAGTGCTTTGTACATGGCCTATGAGATGACTATCGACATTCCTTTCTTTACAAAATATTGCAATGGCCAATATCGCGAGCCAAAGCGAGAGAAAAATTATTACAGACTATAAAGTTGAGGTATCTGATGAAAAAGGCCACTATGACTTGGCGTAGTAATATCCACTACAGTATGTTTTAATTAGTAATTTGAGTATGAATAAATAACATTTAAAATACAAGGCAGGCTGTGACTGCATGTGGCTACTGGTCTAGTTTTGTAGAATATATTGCAGTGAAAAAAAAAACTGCTAAAAATGTAGAGGGGGAAATGAACAGGTGTAGTGAATGCCAAAATCGACACGAGTCAGGAGTGTCTTCAGTCAGATACCGAGTCAGATGATAGTCCGCCATTTTGAAACTCGTGGGGGTGGAAATTTACGGACTATTTAAATACGGATCTCGCAATACCTCGCAGGGCCCACAAAAGGTTCAAAATTTGGAATAAAAATAAAAACAAAAAGCCAAGAAAAAAGGGGGCGAATAAAAAGAAAACAAAAATTCATTTGCTGAGGCTCGAACCCCCTAACCCACGCGCTCGTCAGGCACACGATCAAAGAACTGTGGGGCAGAGGCAGTCTGTGAGTGCATGTGGCTGCTGTTTTAATTTTGTAGAATATATTACAGTAAAAAAAAGAATGTACTAACCAACAGCGAAAAAAAAAAGAAGGAAAAAAGACAGGTTTCATAGCGGGAATCGAACCCAGCACCATCGGCTCCATGTGACTTCTCCTTACCAATAGACCACTCAAAATGATTACGTATTCTCAAACTGTGTTAGATCTATTAGACAATGATTTTCCTCTTATTTTAAAGCTGTTGGTCCAAATCGCTTACATTTTCTCTGCAAAATATTTCAGCCATCGAAATGCATCGCCAAAAGCATTCTTTTTTTAAACAGCTTTTTAGCTAGCGCGGCCTCAATTTCAACCGGACAAAGATAGTAAAAGTTTCCTGTGTAAGTTTACGGACTTACGGACTTACGCACAACGCCATGACAAAGTGGCTACACTCCCTGAAGGGAGACAGTAGCCACAAAAAACAAGGTGGAAGTAAATTTTGCGTTCACAGTAAAATGTTTTAGACCAAAATGAAGCTGTCCTCTCCCACGTAGGATTTTTTTTAACACCACCATCTAAAAACTCCAGTATACCTTCTCAAAAACATATCTTTTAACTATAAAGAAATCTTTTTTTGAAACTCCCATCCCTCCCCCCCCCCCCCCCGCCTGCCCCCCAGAAAATTTCAAATGATCTTCCTAGCTAGGAGAGGCTGGAAATCATAAACGAAAGCAATTGATAAGACTTTTTTCTCTACAAATTTTGACAATACAGTTCTCAAAATACTTTACGGACAGTGGCCGGGCATGATAACCGGCCAAAGAAATTTTTGCTCGCCCAAGTCTCCTTTCTAACCAGCCAAAATATTGGGATAAAAGTTGAATAATCCTTGCACAATTTTTATTTGGATTTTTGCAAAGAGACACAAAAATTTATAGTTTTACAGGGGAGGATTTGGCTGTTACTTTAAGAATGAGAGTGTGCATGACCAGTCAACATGACTGGCTACAGAAAAGTCACCATTTGGGCTAGACATCTTCCATTGACCAAACATTACTTTGAGCCCTGCAATACAAATAGTTTGAAAAATGAATGACATAGTTACCCTGGGCTTGATTCGGTGGAAATAATCGACTTCTTCAAATAACTGGTCATCTTCTCTACTCCCCACAAATTTCAATGCCCGTCTTGGCAAAAATTTTTACTCATTTATTTACTATTTAGATTTAGATTTAAAAAGAAAAACATGATATCTAAGGGTGCTTTCCATTTGTCATGTCTGACTGGCCAGAACATTACCATCAAAATGAGAATTTCACTTTTAAATTATCCAGTCAGAACAGTCAAACCCTAAAAACTATACACCAAGGAGATGGGTTTTCAGCAAAAACTCTTGGAAAAAGCCTATTTCATTGTCAAAATGACTGGTCTGACCATGGTCTGGCTGGCCAGTTCTGACTTTTGGAAAGCACCCTAAGACATTATGTGAACCCATGACCTCAATCACCTTGAATTTAATGGTTTCAAACAGGGATCTTCTCTTATGTCAAATCAAATGATTTGATTTGGGGAATGAAAAGTTTGACATTTTGAACCTAACAGAAAACGCATGACGTTCTGCAAGTTATATTTGAAATGTCCCAATCATCTCCATTAATTACGCATTGTGAGTGAGTATCATCTATGGTTGTTATTACAATCTATTGGAGGTATTATACATTTTTTATACATTTTTTAAGGATTCTCAGAGAAACTGCCAGTAATTCAGTTTCCCTGCTGAGTTGCATGCACAGTATTTGGTGATCTCTTTCCCAACACCTGCCAAGCCATAAACTCTAAAAGGTCGCGAGAAAAAGCTACTGATTTCATAATTCTATAATTCTACGAAATATTTACAGCACAACTTTCTGCACATTATATTATTTTGAAATGCACACCAGCCTCATGTCCATTAATATCCCAGTAAGTCAGTAAGTAAGTAAGTCATGTTGAGTTGCAGCAATAACCTTGACTTTCATTCTCTTCCGGCACTCCATAAGCACCGTGCAGAGTAAAACTGCCAGGACCACTACGTTCAGACTCGAAAGACAGATATTTTTCATGACTCTCGCATAATTTGGAAGCCATAGTTTCAAAAGCTTCTTCCACATTAGTGCAGTCCTTGGCACTTGTCTCTAACCAACACATGGAATTCAAATCTGCAAATTCCTGAAACAGTGAAACATAGTATTATTAAAATAATGTAGGAAATTAACAACTTAGAACATGCTGATGGGAATAACCTCCTGGCAAATACAAATATCTGGGGTTTCAGATGGTCCACAATAGATTTTTTCAACCAAGCATCCTGCTGCTATTTTTCATTCTATCCAGCCATATGACCGCAATCCCGCTACCTGGTTAAGCCCATGTTACTCTAGCCCCTCACACCATGTTTCAGCCTTTACGTCATTCATAATCATTGTGGGGAAAGGAAAAGACTTACTTAAGGGATAGATCCTTGGTGTGTACTAAACTAAAGATACAAAAACTCCACTTAGAGTGTATGGAGGATTGAACTGAGTTAGTCACTGTTTTTTAAACAATTTTTCTGGGGTTACTACAAGTAGCTATTCATTGCATTGTTAATTTTATTCAGGCAGGAGGTAATGTCATGTCCACTCCAAAGAGACCACCACCTTACTGTGGTGGAATGGTTTGTGCATCTCAATTATCCATACAGCTATGTTGGCTGGAGTCTTTGACTCCTGGTAGGGCCACTCATGCCAAACAGGTCCAAGGATGACCAGACAAAGTGTGGTCCCCTGGTCCTGCAGGTTGGGGGTTTGGGCTGAGGGCTAATAACCCTATCGCATAAAACCCTCTTATTACAGAAACCAGAAGCAGAGAAAATTCACTTTATCAAGAGAACACTGTGGCCCGTCCTCACAACAGAAGGAAGTGAAGACCGTTGCAGCAAACCGAGATAAGTGGAGGGACTCTGTGAAGGCCTTACAGGGTATGTGCCACAGGGCATGAAGAGGATATGTGAGGTGAGGTGAGGTAATGTCATGTGCATTGTACCCCAAAAATGAGCAGAAACAAATAAATTAAATGAACATAATTCATTTCGTAAAAATCCCAAATGACCGTGGACAAACCAGCTGGCCTACAAGCAAGACAAATGAGCTGAACACGCAGCTAACAAGAACATATTCAATATATTAACCTGGGGTCTCCGCGTTGCAAGTCCAGCGCTCTAAACACTCAGCAATGCAGCTACCTCATCAAGGGTCAGTGGCGATACCTTTATGTCATCTTCATTGACTTCTCCCTTATCTTTCAAGTCACATTAGTTACCCACTAATATTGTAATTGTATTTGAACCACTAAAGAAGTAAAAAAGAAAAAAAGAAATAAAAATATTAAGCAAGTAAAAAATTAAGTAAGACATTACTAACAGTTCAGCATGCAAATGAAGTGGGTGAGCAATCACTGGGTGAAAAGGTCAAAGGTCAAAGTGTGACCCATAAACCAGAATATGAGCAAACCCTTCTGCTTTTGATACTTATTATATTAGCAATTAACAATGACTGAGGTAAATTAGGCACCGTGTATGGCTGTCCAGAGGGTATCCAGGTTCTTGGAGGCGTTCCAATCTTTGATTATAATTGATCATTGATAGAAAACCTTAACTGATGCAATAATGTTGTCTTTTTAATGTACTCAGATAATGTTGCTACCATCCATAAATAACATGGCACCAAAATCAAACTTTAACATTATTTTCAATCGACTGCAGCAGAAAAATAAATGGAATTATTTTAAAGATCAGATTTTTCTGATTGTAAACGTCGATACATCAGTTAGTTTCAATCCACTTATTTCTGACAAAATAACAACTTCATGACACACAATTATGTTTCCTGAGCATGGGACCCTGAAAAACTAGTTATGATGGCCAGTTTTCAAGAAAACCAGTAACTACTGAACCCTTTTTAGTTTTCTTCAATTTCACTTAAATCTTTGGCCAGGTCCTACCTACAGGTCCAACCCTATTAAACTCAACACCACTTCTTCACATGTAAGTATTCACAAGAATTAATATTTAGAATAAGGTAGAGTGTATCATATCTGCTTTCTTTATCATCACATTAGGAAATTCTGGGAAAGTTTGCTAAAGACCTCATTTGTGTTAAAAAGAACTGTCAAAAGCTCATTTTCCAAGTACAGTGGGAGAGAATTTTCAGAGCTTAAATCAGACCCAGTTATTAACCTGCCAAACTTCATAAGACCTCTGATCTCACCTGCGTCCATTACCTTAGCTACTTGCGGGTCAGTACAACTATAAAATGCATACCCGCAAACTCTCCTGGTTTTCCCAGGAGTCTTCAAGTTTTTCATCAAAAAGATTAGGGCACCAAATCTCTCGGGAAATACCTACCGTGGCAATCAAAATATTGATATAT